>NC_059227.1:2887500-3187500 GCF_020615455.1 Coregonus clupeaformis
CGTAGTACATTGAGGGCATTTCCATTCCAAACTAAATGTAGAGAGCTTGAATGAAGGACAGAGGAGGGAGGATGTAATTAAAACCTTAATATGATCACACACACACATCCCTGTGTGTGTATTGTTTCAGCACAGGGTGTACTCTGACATTTAGGCTAAAGGTTGTGAATCTATTTGAATTAGATGTGTAAATCATCTTAAACACAATGAATAATAGTTCAATGTAATAAATGTCAGCTTATGAACTGCTTGGTGGTGGTATGTCCAGCGTAGAAGGATTGATAGCTACACTGTGTGAATGTCAGCATGAGGCTGATACATGTTTTAGTGTAGTGTGGCAGCACCAGTGGCAATGGATAGAGACTCATTGGATAGGGGTGTTATTTCCAACTGTGAATAAAACAGAAATGGCGGGCAAAAATTAAAACAATGATTAAGAGAATGCTAAAATCTTAGCATTCTCTTAGTTATTTTCCATATTTCATTCCCTTTTGAAAGTACAGTAATATGTCCCCCTGATGTGTGTAGTACTGAGGTGTGAAGGTCACTCTGGCTGTTCCAGCTCCCTCCCTCTGCTCCAGGCCGATCCCCCCCTCCTCTCCTGGCAGTCCTGCCCACTCCATCACTGCCATGGGGCTCATGCTGGCACTGCCTCTCAGGCTGGCACTGCCTCTCTCTCTCTCTCTCTCTCTCTCTCTCTCTCTCTCTCTCTCTCTCTCTCTCTCTCTCTCTCTCTCTCTCTCTCTCTCTCTCTCTCTCTCTCTCTCTTTCTCTCTTTCAGGCAGACTCCATCTCCCTGTCAGCGCTGCCATATGTTCACCAATGTGTCTGTCACACCCAGGGGTCAGAGGTGAGAGATACCCAGCAGTGCCTCTGTGGCAGAGTGCCTCCACCCATTCCCCTTCCCTTCAGCGGCTTGGGCTGGGCAGACCTGGGAAACATTTCCTTCTGGTGTTCTATGGTATTTGGTCTGTGGGGAATATCAGAGGCTGTGGAAACACAGTTTCACGGTAGCAAGATAATGCCATAACTCCTGCCCTCTCTATCAGACTCACAGGGCACACAGAGAGAGAGAGATAGACCTTTTCCCCATTCCCTTTCTTTAATCAGCCAGGGGATTTGCTCCTGTGTGATTGTGCATATTTTAACCACCTCGACATGAAGCCGACAGATCAGCTGTAAATAACGGTTCCTCTTCAGGGAAAGGCCTTTGTGGACAGGTGACAGAGCTGATAGTGGCAGCTTGAATTAAATGGCTGCTGTTTCTTCATAATCTTCACTCTGCCTCTTGACTGGCTGTGCGATATAATGAGATAGTACTGCATGGAAAAAACAGAGAACACTGAATGAGGAATACCACCACTTTTTCACTTGGTGGCAATCAATGTTATGGTTGTAGGGAGGGAGGGAGGTCTGGGGGGTGGAGTTTCCCACTGAACTGACCTTCCTTCTTGGTTCCTGACGACTGGAGCAGCTCCAATGGAACCTGTGGAGGAGGAGACCAGCAGCACTGGACCTCACTACACAGTATTACTACAGTAATACACTCTCACTGCTATAACCTGTCTAGTGGGTCATTAGGCTACAGTATGGACCACCCAGTCTGCACCACACAATGGAACCCACACAACTACTCTTCCCGTATCGTGTCAATGTTTCAAACAGACATGGATATTAATAATGCATTAGTGCGTGGAGGTACAGTACTCCCTTGTCGTTGGGTGGGTTTGGCTGATCTCATGGATTTCCTGTTCTCTTTAATGGAAGTTTGTTCTCCCACAGTGTATGAGTGTTTTAGTTTTACTGCAAGGTTAGAGGTTATGCTAGTGACAATAGGCCCATGATATTATGGTAAGTGGCTGTAGTCAGATGTGGAAGTGTAAAGGGTGTGGTTAGTGGATATGGAGTAAGGGGATGTATCGAAGAGAGCTAGAGTAGAGAGGCTCTTATACTCCTCCTCCTCCTCTTCCTCATCCTCCTCCCAAGCCCAGCTCATCCCTTATTTTCAACAGCCCAACAGAGCAGTCAACAGTGTACATGTGTGGCCCTTAAATACACCAACTGCTACAATGGTATGGACAAGCACAACTCATGAGCTGTTTGGGGATTTTATCAGTACACCTCTTGTCAAACGAGAAAGTTTGGATTTATCAAGAACACGTTCCCTGTTAAATATGGATGTTATTCAGCATCACAGTTTGCTTCTTCTCCCTTCCTCAGCAGTCCGCCATGAAGCCAGACACAGCTGTAGACGTCATTTAAGAAATCCCCTCAGATACAGTAGAAGGCTTGAACTTGAAACACAGTTGGCTGTGTTGCGCTCAGGGCAGCATTTCAGCTCTGGAACCAGACCAATACATCACTTCTCTGCTAAAGGGAAATGCAACAATACAGAGACAGATAAAGGTTTTGTGAAATTGATATATTTTGAAATTGTGAAATGTTATATTGATACATATCATATCATACCTATAGGGAAATTGAAATCCATGACAATTGTTTCCATTCGAGACTTTGCAGACTGGCTTTTGGGAGAAGGCCTATTTTTCCACATAAAGGGGTTATCCTTATGTGTTTCAGTGATAAAGAATAATGTCCATAACATATTGAAATTGGCTGGTCTTCAAAGAGGCTGTTTCCACTCCTCTGCAGGCTGTGTTAGCAGAGCAACCATTGCAATGACTTCAGACTGCACAGACAGACAGCCCAGCACATCTATTTACAGATGTGCACTAAATCAAAACCCATCAAAGCAGTGACGTTGGGACCTGTGCTGAAATTATGCAGGAAACAATCTGCACATCTGTCTAAATAGGATTCCCACTCCACATGAGAGGCCTGCGGCAGCAAAGTAGCAGTGAGTCCATGCATTTAAATAGTAATATTATTATAATGACGGATGGATGGATGGATGGATGGATGGTGTGAGTCGTGTGCATTACCCAGAGTGCTCTCTGGCTCCCTGTTGTATCGGGGGCATGGGGGTAAAGTCGTATTGGGGGCGTAGGGGTAAAGACGAAATATAACTCAGTGACGGGCTGAAAGGTCTGAGGACCCTCGTTGGATAAACAAGCTGAAACACTTGATCCCGTATGTTAATGTTGCTGAATTTGTTCTCAGTTCTCTGGTTGCAAGGGCCTCCAGGGCCCCCATACAGAGGAGGATTTATAGGAGCCTCCATATGATGACAGCACAATAATGGACTATTCTGTTTTCCTCATCTTTTATTCTCTCCTCTGTAGCTGTGAGAGAGAAATCTGTTGTGAGGTTGTACAAGTAGACAGAGTGTGTGTGTCATACATAGTGTGTGTTTCAGACAGAGTGTGTGTGTCAGACTGAGTGGCCATCCCAGTTTAATTTCCTCCAAAATGCCCACTTTGTCAACAGAGAGGTCCCTCTCAGATTCCAACAAGGCATTTCAGTAGGTCAGTCCAAGGAAAAATATTTAACAGTTCATGACTTGTTTTCTCTCTGACCTGTTTCTCAGCTCATCTGACTGCTCTCCAACCACCCAGTGTGTTAATTAGCTTACAGTGATAAACAGAACACTAATTAACACTAGAACCGCCTGGCCTTTCAGCCTATAAGTACCGACTAGAGAACGTTGCCGGGCGTCACCTTTAGCATATGCATCAGATGCATATCGACCCGCAAGGTGCAGCAAACATTGGCACCAACACTTGATAAATAAGCTATTGTAAAGGATTAATTGCATGAATAAATATTTGTGGAAATATATAAAAATAAAAACAACAATAGTCCAGTGTAGCTCAGTTGGTAGAGCATGGCACCAGGGTTTTGGGTTCAATTCCCACGGGGGACTAGTACAAAAAAATTTATGCACTCACTACTGTAAGTCGCTCTGGATAAGAGTGTCTGCTAAAATGTTATTTGTTTAGATAGAGTCAAGGATATGTTTTGTATAATTCTACAAAGTCCTAGAAAAAACGTACCTATAGCCTATTTTTGTTTCCCTTACAATAAAAACATTACAGTGTGATCCATTTGATCAACTTTATTTGTAGAGTTGATTAGTAATAGAGTTATAGTAATTAATAAAGTCCAGTTCCGGCTTATTTTGTCAAAGTAGAAACTAAAAAGATAATAATAATATAACCAGCCAGGTGCACAAGTGAAATTATTTGCTGTATTCCTAAACAAAAGCACCAGTGCATGAACAATTGTAAAGGATGAATTGCAAAAATAAATAGTTGTGGAAATATATTCATAACAACATATAAAAACAGTCATTTGTTGATTGTATCGGACACTGTATTGTGCCATTTTACACGTGCCTTTACACATGAATCAATCGCGTCTTCTCTTTATGCTTCGAGTCCACAGTCAGCACACCAAAATGACTCCACATCCATGCTCTTTCCGCCGTATGCCCCGCTGACGTACAAGTGTGCAATAAATGCTTAGAGTTCATCCATAGACATGTCCCGCGTACTGTTTCCTTTTCTGTGCGCATGAGCAACAGTACAATCTCTGACGTGCTGCAACATCTGCATGTCACATGAACTCGTCTCTCTTTTCTACCAAAACACTGCCATCCCTCCCAGACTCCTGTCTCACTGTGGCAGTTGGCTCTGTTTTGGTTTTTCTGCGGTGAGGCGCAGGCATCGGAGGCGGAGGCTTGAAGTCAACATCAGAAGCAGATGAAGGCTCTTCATCAGCAACGTCGATTTCAAGCTCAATATCCGATCCTCCATCCGACTCCAACTCGTCTAAATTCTGCAGCATTTACAGTGCTGTCAGTGCATCCATTCGTTTGGTTCGGCTCGCCATTGTGAACTACACACATTGTATGTTGTACTCAGTGTCTGATTTGACTCTTCGAGGGGAAATCATATACAATTTCCAGCATTTCATAATACAATTATTAGACCGCCCACAACGCCCACAATTCTTTATCATCATTGCAATATTGTTCTAAATTCAATCATCCTCTTCACCCTCATCATTCAGATCAATCAAATTAAATCACCCTCTTCACCCTCCTCATCATTCAGTTCATTGAAGTCACATGCACCATTATCAGTTTCTATCTGGTTTCTATCGCCTATTCATCCATTGACGACAGAATAGCATATTTCAATTTTAAGTTTATTATGTTACTAGTTTTTACTTAGTAGCCAGAGCAATGCTGCCGCGGGAGTGGTCATGTGCTGAATGCATGGACAGTACTGATATTCTTGGAAAAAGTGACATTTGGAAATAGAGCTGCACCTCTTGAATTATGAGAGTTATTTGACAAAGGTAACATTAGAAATGCAGAATATGCGCTTTCTGATACTATATAGAAATCAACATGTTTTACCTGCATGTGACTTGAAGAAGGATTTGATAAAGTGATACTCCTTTCCCTGATGTCACGGATCCCCCCGGTACTGCTGCTCATTCCGTTCACCAGTTCCGGAGGTCTACGTCACGGGCTTTCTAGGCGTCACTGACATGGATCATTACCACCAACCCCGGACTGTCTTGTCTCATTACGCACACCTGGTTACCATTCCCCCTGATTAGTATGTGTATATACACCACCGTTCAAAAGTTTGGGGTCACTTAGAAATGTCCTTGTTTTCGAAAGAAAATCCCTTTTTTTGTCCATTAAAAGAACATCAAATTGATCAGAAATACAGTGTAGATAGGGGATTGGAGGGACGCCATGTGCGACTGACGTGTTTTCCGTTTGCTCCCGTGGTATTTTTAAAGTTTATGTGAATTTTGCAGCAAAACCGTATTTATTTTCATATATTATTTTGGTGATCCCTTCCCGTAAAAACCAAGACTACTTTACTTCCAAATATCAGCATGTCGACGAAACATAAGGCCAAAAACCATGACTTTGAGAAAACCCGGCCTACAAGACACACTCTCATCACCGCCCTCCCTGAGCCTGACGACCCGGGGACTGATACTCTACCCGGGGCGGCTAGCCTGGCGGCGCTGAAGTGAACATTCTCGAGGCCATCAAACTACTACGCTCTGAGATAGTTGAAATGAAAACGGAGGTGGTTGCTACGATTGAGGCCCGAATAAAGGAGGTTTCTGATACTTTAAAGGCAGATCTAACCATCCTGCGGAACGAGACGGTGCCGGCAATCGCATCACTCAAAACAACAATGGAGTCGCACACTACAACGATTGCAGCACTGGAGACCTTCGCTACAAATGTCTCCGACTTAACTACATCCCTGGAGGCTGACGTGAAACGCCTAGCTGCGGATTTGAAAAAGGTGAAGGAGAGCTGTGTAAGTTTGGAGGGATTCTCTCGCCGCAATAACCTGAGACTTGTATCAGTCCCAGAGTCAGCGGAAATGCCTCGCGCCACGGATTTCGTTTCTGGGCTGCTGAAAGATGTTCTAGCCTTAGATGAAAAGCCCCTGATTGATCGTGCCCACCGGTCGCTGCGCCCAAAGCCCCGGGATGGGGAGAGGCCCCGTGACATAATTCTTCGAGTGCACTTTTTCCATGAGAAGATGGAGATTCTCCGACGAGCCCGCAATACCACTCTGAGCTTTCAAGGACAGAGCTTCTCCATCTACCAGGACTACTCCCCCACTGTTTCCAGGCAGCGCGCAGCTTTCGGACAGGCCAAACGACTACTTCGGGACCATCCAGGTGTGAAGTACGGACTGCGATTCCCGGCCCATTTATGGCTATCTCATGATGGTAAAGACTACACATTTGAATCTCCGGATGAGGCTCTCTCTCACATTCAACGTCACATCAAGAAGTCTTGAACTTGCTCATAGTTCAGCAACTGTTGCTAGCGAACTGTGGATAGTAAGTAACCCACCTGTGGTACAACTATGTTTAGCTACAACATGCTAATTTTTGTATAGTTGGGGGGTTGGCGTACCCATTCAGGCTTATTTGATGTGATCTAATGTTTTGATCATCTAGTGTGCTTGCCTTACAAGCATTCAGTCATTTTAATTTCATTGTATTGCGGTTTTACTATACTCCTGTGTTTTCTAGGCTGTCTTGCTCACCTATTCAGTTTGTTTACATAGTGTCTCAGTGACTCAAAATATTCTTGGTTATTTGCTTACTGCATCCGTTTGCATTGACCCAGTAAACAGTAAATGCTTCCCGAGGCGACACATTTTTTTTGGGGTCTTCACTTAAATTTTAAAGTTCTGAGCGTCATTTATGCCCAGCAAGCGTTAACGTTGCGCACACGTAGTTTTTTGGTCTTGGTTGTAAGCTGTCTCAGCATTCAACTAGACAACTATTATAATAATAATAATTGTTATCATTTTTGATTGTCTTACTACGATTTCCTTACTTCAAATTAGGTTTTCGGCTGAGAGCCTTTACACATTCTATTTATTTTCTTTATTTTCTCTCTCAAATGCCTGTTATAAGACTGGGAATCTAATTATATACATCTACAAGTGGTGCTTTTGTAATTTCGTCTGCACAAGGGATTCACCTTAATTTCTTTTATTTAAAAAATGATTATCTCTTTTTGCTGTTTGATCCACTAACAAAACACGACTTTAAAGAGCGGGACTGTGGGTTTAGGTTTAAGACCGCACTCTCACAGACATACTGTGCGAAGAGAACATGCTCTATTTAGGCTTGTACCTCGTTTGGGGAGGTACTGTCTGGGATGGGGGAGGGTGGGGGAGGGGGTTGAATTGTTCAGTTCTAATGTTGTCATTCTGTCTTTTTTGGTTTTTTTCGGTACTTTTTCTCAACATCTACCACCGTACATTATTACTCTGAGACAAGTTATTCTGGGGTTTCTGGGCGCTCATTGCTTTTCCATTCTATGCTCTAATGACGGGGTTGTATAACGGGAATGCCCAGAGGGGCCGAAACAATGCGATCAAATACATTTCGTGGAACACCAAAGGGGTTAATAACCCAGTGAAACGTAAGAGGGTGTTGACACACTTAAAGGGTTTGAATGCAAATGTTGCATTTCTACAAGAGACTCACTTGAGGACTGGTGAGCACTTTAGGATGCGTAGGGACTGGAGTTGGTCAAGTGTTCCACTCTAACTTTCATAGTAAATCAAGAGGGGCTGCCATTTTGGTTGATAAAGTCACTCCCTTTGTAGCTTCTGAGGTTATCGCTGATCCTAAGGGACGATACGTCATAGTAACCGGTAAACTGTTTTCTACCCCTCTTGTTTTGGCTAGTGTTTATGCTCCCAATTGGGATGACACAAGTTTCATTTATTCCTTTTTGTCTGCTATACCCAATTTAGATTCTCATTTATTGATTTTAGGGGGGGATTTCAACTGCAAAATGTCCCCAGTTCTTGACAAGTCCTCACGAACAACTACAGGCCCATCTAAATGTGCCCCTACTTATTCAAGCCTTTCTTCAGAAATATGCCATGTTTGAGGCCTGGCGTTTCCTACATCCTACAGATAGACAGTATTCCTTTTATTCTCATGTTCATCAAACATACTCCCCGGATTGATTACTTCTTTTTGGACAAAAAACTTTTGCCTAACCTTCGGCAGTGTACTTACAAGAGTATTGTTATTTCGGACCATTCACCATTAGTGCTTGAACTAGAGTTTCCCCAGCGACCTCCTATGTGTTATCAATGGCGTCTTAACCCCATTTTACTCTCAGATAAGGAGTTTGTCAATTTCATTTCTTCTGAAATCACCTTATTCCTAGAAACTAATTCAACACCAGGTATGTCCTGCTCTACCATATGGGAGTCTCTCAAAGCATACCTACGTGGCCAAATTATTTCTTATACAGCCAACCAAAACAGAGTTCGCTCTCAGCGACTTCGGGACCTGAGCGAATCCATAGCCACATTGGATGAGAAGTATGCCACGGTTCCTTCCTCTGATCTGCATAAAGAGCGCCAACTACTCCAATCTGAATTTGATGAGCTTTCTACCAGGCAAGCTGAACAGTTACTCTTGCGAGCTCGGTACAGAGTGTATGAACAAGGCGACAAGGCCAGTAAACTCCTTGCACATCAGATCCGTAAATCTGAGGCCTCACGTTTAATCCCACAAATAAGGACCCCGTCTGGTGCCACCACAGTTATACATAAAGAGATCAATGATCAATTCAAACAATTTTATTCTGCGCTATACACCTCTGAATCCCCTCAAGACCCTTTGCTGATTGATTCCTTCTTTAATGGCCTGAATATGCCTTCAATTGATACAGACACCCATGACTATCTAGAAGAAGAATTTACACCTGAGGAGATTGCAACAGCAGTGTCCGCAATGAAAAGCGGTAAATCACCGGGTCCGGATGGTTTTCCAACCCGAATTTTACAGGACGTTTTCTGGTCTGCTTTGCCCATTCTTGTCTCGACTATTTGCAGAGTGCCTTAATACCTCAAAGCTACCGCCTAGTCTTTATCAAGCTTCAATTTCATTACTATTAAAGAAAAACAAAGACCCCCTGGAATGTGGATCCTTTCGCCCAATCTCGCTTTTAAACTGTGATTACAAAATCCTAGCCAAGCTTTTAGCCATCCGTATGGAAGGCTCGCTGCATCAAGTAATACACTCTGACCAGACTGGCTTTGTGAGAAATAGGCATTTGTTTTTCAATATTAGGCGCCTTATGAATATACTGTACTCCCCTGCGTCGGAGGACCCAGAGGTGGTGGTCTCACTTGATGCAGAAAAAAGCGTTTGACCGCGTTGAGTGGGATTACCTAACAGCCACCCTTTATAGATTTGGCTTTGGCCCCAAATTCATTGCGTGGATAAAGATTCTTTATTTTTCCCCCATGGCTTCGGTACGGACTAACAACTTGTCCTCTGACTATTTTCCCTTGCACCGCGGATCCAGACAGGGCTGTCCACTCTCCCCCTTGTTGTTTGCTTTGGCAATCGAACCTCTCGCCATTGCATTACGCTCTAATGATGCCATTCAAGGAATAATCCGGACGGGCTCAGAGCAGAAAGTCTCGCTATATGCGGATGACCTCCTTTTGTTTATCTCTAACCCTGATACCTCATTGCCACGCGCCTTATCTGTTCTTAAAAGGTTTGGATCAATCTCAGGGTACAAGCTGAATCTAGGCAAGAGTGAGCTTTTTCCTGTAAACAAGGCTGCTTTAAAGTGCTCTTTTACAAGTTCTCAGTTTAGGATTGTCCGGGATCAATTCACCTACTTGGGAGTTAAAGTGACAAGGAAATATTCAAATCTGTTTCAGGAAAACTTGGTTGCTCTAGCAGACAGTTTGAAACAATCTTTTGCTTTTTGGAATGCGCTACCTCTTTCTCTTATCGGAATGATTAATGTCATTAAAATGAGTGTGTTGCCCAAATTTCTATATTTATTTCAATGTCTACCCATTTTTATTCCAAAATCTTTTTTTATTTCACTGGATCAAACATTCATGCATTTTATTTGGGATGGCAAGGTACCACGGATTGGTAGAAAACATTTACAGAAGCCTAAGTCATTGGGGGGTTTAGCTCTACCAAATTTTCAGACATACTATTGGGCTGCAAATTTCAGAGCCCTTCTGTACTGGCTGCAGACTGATCCTACTGGCCCTAGACCAATCTGGGTCCAGATGGAGTCTGAATCGTGGTAAACCTGCTGCACTTTCTTCTGTGTTGTGCTCGTCTCTCCCAGTGTCCCTAGGCAAAAGGTGTGTCAACCCAATTGTAAAGCAGTCTCTTAAAATTTGGAATCAGTTCCGCTTAGCCTTTGGCCTTCGAGGCTTTTCTCTATCAGGCCCAATCAATCAGAACATTTTATTTCCTCCATCTTTGAATGATGGGGCTTTTGACATCTGGCACTCACTAGGCCTCTCCTCACTAGCCCAATTATTCTTTGATGATACATTTGCCTCTTTTGCTCAGCTACAGGAAAGGTTCAACCTCCCCCAATCCCACTTTTTCCGCTATCTCCAGACTAGGAACTTTGTCAGAGCTAACACACCTGAATTTCCCCATAGGCCTGTGAATACAGCTATAGAGAGCATCCTGGAGCTGAACAAGCTTCCTAGGGGCGCAATTTCAGATGTATATGCAATCATTCATGACTTACAGAACCCTTCTTTGGTGCCTTTAAAAACTCAATGGGAAAAGGATTTGGGGGAGGAACTTGGGGAAGACACCTGGGAATCTGTGCTGCGCAGGGTGCATTCGTCCTCTTTTAGCACTAGACACAGCCTCATTCAATTCAAGGTGGTTCACCGTATCCACTGGTCTGGGGCCAGACTTGGAAGAATATTCTCTGATTTTGATCCTACCTGTGTCAGATGTAAAATTGAACCGGCCACACTGTTGCATATGTTCTGGGGCTGTCATAAACTGTCAGGTTTCTGGGAATTAATATTTAAATGTTTCTCTGATATATATAACACTGTTATAGATCCCTCTCCCCTTACAGCCCTTTTTGGAGTACTGCCCATAAGCACCCCCCTGTCAAGAATCCAGTCGGACACTGTTGCTTATACAACTCTTTTAGCTAGACGGCTAATACTACAGAACTGGAAGATGGCAGCTCCCCCATCTTATAAATATTGGGTGAGAGATGTGTTGTGCTCTCTGAAATTAGAAAAAATTAAATTCAATTCACGTGGGAACCCCAAACTGTTTAATGAGGCTTGGGCTCCATTCCGGTCTTACTTTAAACAGTCCATCCTCTGATGGCATTCCTATTAAAACCAAAATAAGTCTGTATTTGACCCCCCTGTGACTTAGGGGTTGGATGAGCATTTCTCTGTGTTTTTTTCTGGGGTGGGGGTGGGGGGCATTAAGGTTGATGTGCTTATTGATTGTGACCTGCGGATGCCTTGTTCATCTCGCCCGGGCAGAGACTAAGGTGTGAGCTTGTTTTTCCCAGTTATTTTTATTTTTAATTCTGTTCACGCCTACATAAAATTATCAATATTCATTTTTTATTTTAAAGCATTGTAAACTTTTTATTTTTGGTCCAGTGGATGATTGGTCTGTGGCCTTGACTGTCTGTGAGTGGTTGCATTTCTCCACCCCATCCCTTAACTGTTTACAGGAACAATGGTGAGGTGTTTGCTCTGTCCCTATTCTATAGATTGCCCTTTAACCTTTTGTAGCCTTCTGCCTGGTGTGTTTAACTTGTCTAAAGTATGGTATCTTTAAAGTTATTTTTTTTATATATGTATTATTTGTATTTTTTTCTAGTTGAGTATATTATTTATATTGCTTTGTCTTGTCTGTGTGTGTGTAAAACTTAATAAACAGAGTTCTCAAAAAAAAAAAGAAATACAGTGTAGACATTGTTAATGTTGTAAATGACTATTTTGGCTGGAAACGGCAGATTTTATATGGAATATCTACATAGGCGTACAGAGGCCCATTATCAGCAACCATCAGTCCTGTGTTCCAATGGCACATTGTGTTTGCTTATCCAAGTTTATCATTTTAAAAGGCTAATTGATCATTAGAAAACCCTTTTGCAATTATGTTAGCACAGCTGAAAACTATTGTGCTGATTAAAGAAGCAATAAAACTGGCCTGGTAAAATTATTAACATGAGCACCAATGCTGATAAATAGGCATAACACAAACTCATCATTACACTATTGTTGTTCTAAATTAAATCAATCTATTCACCCTCATCATTCAGTTAGGACTGAATTAGATTGTGAAGTAACTTGCACAATTATCGCCTATTCCATCCATTTGTCACTCATTCAGTGGGCTGGCATTGTTTGCTTTGCTGGATAGAGTCAAGGATATGTTTTGCATTATTCTAAAGGTCTACTGAAATATGTTGCATGTTTTCGTTTCCCTTACAATACATTAGATTAGTAATGGATTTATAGTAAATAAAACAGTCCCACAGCAGCTTATTTTTTACAAAATAAAGCATAAAACCGCCAAGGTGCGTGGTCAAATTATTTGCTGCAGGCATAACACAAACTCATCATTACACTATTGTCTTTCTAAATTAAATCAACCTCTTTACCCTCCTTATCATTCAGTTAGACCTAATTTAAATGTAATTGTGAAGTAAGGTGCACAATTATTGCCCATTCATCCATTTGTCATTCATTCAGTGAGGAGAGAGAGACACATTTAGCGCCTGGCTGGGCACCAACGTCCTTCAGCACATTGTCTTGGCGGGTTAAGTTGGGAATAGGTGTGAAAAGAAAACAGGTAAAAAGGCCCTAAATACTTTTCTGTTTGTGATTTCAAAATTCTGACCAATGAGCAGTGTAAAATACAAACTTTTAGGAAAAGTCAGGGAAGGAGCAGGGCATTTTTTGGCATCTTTTTTTAATTTACAAAATCAAACATCAGTGGCTGTTGGCCAATGGCGGTTCTAGTGTTAAGCAGATTAAATATGAACAATATCTTGGTTGTGTCACGACTTCCGCCGAGGCTGCCTCCCCGCCTTGTTCGGGCAGGCTTCGGCTTTCGTCGTCACCGGCTTACTAGCCATTGCCGCTCCATAATTCATCATTCCATTTGTCTTGTCTTGTCAATTACACACACCTGGTTCTTATCCCCTCATTAGTCCGTGTATAAGTGTTCCCTCTGCCCCCCTTGTCCTTCTGGATGATTGTTGTTTGTGAGAGTAGTGGAGCTCGGTGGAGCTACTCGCACTTTGTATTTCTGGTGTAGATATTTCCCCTGTGCCTGTATATTGTTGGAGTATCCCGTACCGTGTATTGCCAGGGTAGATAGTTTCCCCTGTGCCTGTTTCCGTGTGTCACTATCAAGCGCTATTTGTGTATGACGGAATAAACTCTGTATTCTGTGATTTACCCTCCTGCGCCTGACTCCTTCTATCACACTCATCACAGGTTGCCAAATGACCTAGTTGCTTCAGATGTACAGTATCATGGTGACGTAGTTTTTGGTCACTTGTTTGTTTATAGTCACACATTTGCAGCACAACTGATCTCTTGGACACACACACACACACATGCACGCACACACACACCCACTGCTCTTCTTTAATTGGCTTATTGACATCAGAGTAATTGGTGTAATTAAGTTAAATAAATTAGCAATCACAGGAACCATTAGCTGGTTATACTCTGAAATGAGCATCAGGAATAAGTCAAAACACTGCCTTAATTGTGCACTTTATTGATAATGTTTTAATGATTTGTTAATAGTCTTAATGGAAATGTGAGCTGGTAAATTATTTCAAGGAATGTCAATTCAGTGACATATGTATTGAATACATTAACTAACCTATCTCTCTCTCTCTCTCTCTCTCTCTCTCTCTCTCTCTCTCTCTCTCTCTCTCTCTCTCTATCTCTCTGCATTGTCCATGGATCCTGCCTTTGTGGACTCTTCCTTTCCTCCATCCTGCCATCCTCAGGTAAGAGCCTTCAATAGACATCTATTTCTATCCTCACCATCTTTGTTGAACCTGGTTGGGTTCGGTACGTTTGTGAGCTATCTATTTGTCTGGTATCTGATTAAACACACACTCCTGCTAATAAAGACATATATATTATTCAAGAAAGGACCGATAGAGAAAGAGAGGAGGAATGAAAGAGGGAGTCGAGACAGTGAGAGACATGCAGATGCTCTAAAAGAAGCAGTGAGAAAACAAGGTCACCAAGACCTCATCTTGGCCCTGAGTAGCTCTTGAGAGATGGGTGGGGGGAGGAGGGAGGAGGTAGGAGGGGATGGAGGGAGGAGAAGTGCGAGGACTAGATTACACATGAGAATGGCATTGGGTAATTGAGATATCAATCAAGAAGGTTATTTCTGGGTAATTGCGGTGCCATTCAGTGTGGCTGTATTGAATGTGGAGAAAGGTTGGATGGCCCTCAGAAACAGCTATTCATACCTCAACAATAGGCCATGTATTCAGCCCCGCTCAATGCCTTATCTCTAAGGCCCAAATATTTTGTATGGAAAATGCTGCTTCCTATCTGTGTCATTCAGCAACGCAGTTATGTTTGGTTTTATTAATGTTAGTCAAGATTTATGATTATGGACTGAATCAGTGTACATTAATGTAATTACTAAAATGTACATGTTTGCTATGACAATAATATGGGTTGAATATTAGTGTAATAAATGCCAAATGCTGGTTCTTATTAATGTATTAGAGCAATGTGGTTATATTTTTAGGTTAATTAATATAACAGACTGAGATTCAGTCTGTTTAGTTGTGTCTTGCATTGTATTAAGGGTAACACAGAGCATCATTAATACTCAATTCCACATGAAATGACAGCAATGACACAATCCTACTCCCTATGAGTACATCTAGCTAAAACACACACGCACAACAACACACGCACTGCCTCTCTCTCCCAGAGCCAAGGTAGATTATTTTAGTATGAGCAATAATGATTTTCGCTCTTTTAATCTTCCATTTTCTGCTCAAGTGAGTTCTCTTTAGCTTGCAACGCTGCATGGCTGAGGAAGGGAACAGGTTTTAATTACCGTGGTGATGATGCGGCTGATACTGTCCTATAGGAAAAGTGCTTGATCAGGGGCCTCAGCTCACCTCTGTAGAAAGGTTTCAGTTCTAACTGATCTTAGTTCAGATTAACACATACCCATCTCTCCCATTGATCATCTACCCGATAAGAGAGAGAAAACTTAGAGAAAGATGGCAATAGCGTTTAAAGCAACATTAGATACAGGAACATTTGGTTGTCCATGAACTGTGATGTCCATGCACTGTGTATGGAAACATATTAAGTTAATCAAAACCCTCTTTGTCACAATATACGCATCCTCTGCGGGGTGGACACAACCGGATGCATTCAGTTTTCAGGGGAAATGGCCTGTGACGCGACTACCACTTTTGGACGTTAACAATGCGACACTCCATCTTAACTTCTCCACATTTACTGGATTGGTTCAACAGTTTTCTTCCCCTCATCAGGACCAGAAAGTAACACCTGCTACGTTAGGTTACAATGTACGTGGCTTTATGAAAGGTGACTAGAGAGCAGATCAGAGACTGGGAGAGGGGAAGCATCTGGATTGGCGATCACCAGAACCACCTCCTCACACTTAAGCCCTATAGTCTGATTTATCTAAGCCAAAGAACGTTCGGTAACATTATTTATGATCAACCTTAGATTACTCCATAGCATAGCACATCCCTCTGGGATGTGAGATTAAGCTTTGTCTTTATATCTCCTACTCAGTCTAGGTCTAGAAGGATAGGCTCCATGTACTTTGGCTCGGCTGAAATACTATCCACAGAATGGTCTTTATTCCAGAGCTTTGATACAGAGGTATCAGCCGTCATTTATTCTGCTAGCCTCTGACAGCAGAGGGTTGTTACCCTAGCTAGGGTCAGCCCTAGGGGAGGTGCCATGACATTACATCACTTGTCTGGAAGGGCATGGCTGTCAGATTTAGGGGAGGTGGGATAAAATTATATATTTTAAGATATGAGCCACGGGCGAAGACATGCTCTCCTCCTCCCTCTCCCTCCCACTCATCCCTCCTACTCCCTCCTTCTCCCTCCCCCTCCTCCTCTCTGTCTCCTTTCCCACCCTCTAGTCAGTTCCCTGTCTGTCTGCAGAGTTTAGTTATACCAGACAACTGCATTGACATTCCACATGTCCATCCCAGGCCTCACACAGACATGGGCCTTCCATATCAATGGAACTGGCTGTATGACCTAACTGACACTGACCACTCAACTGTGACTGACTGACTGAGTGAATAACATCTCAACCGACCAATAATTGGATACCAACAAATCAATTATTCCCATTATTCAGCCAGTCATCAGCTAGGGTTGGTTATAAATCATTGGTCAGCCAGCCATGAAGCCAACATGAGGAGGCCATCCAGTGACTGGTGATAGGGAGACGTGTTAGGATGCATGAGCATGTCATTGTCAGGGCAGAGATGATTCCAAATTGACATGACAATTGATTACAGTATGGTACCATAGCATGGCCATCAGTCTGATCTCTTTATTACTGCTTATACTGGTGGTGTCTGGTTGAAAATAGAGTATGGGAGGGTCTCTATTCACTCAGTCTTCTACTGGTTTTCTATTATCAATCATATTAAATATGAAACATCTTTTAGATATGAAGCATAATTTACAAGCTCTACTGTGTGTTAGTGAATGGACAAGACTCCTCTAAATCAGCTGTCAGTCATCTTCCATCATACAGACGTCCATCCGTCATAGCGATGAGCGATGAAGTGTGTGCACTTGCCTGTAGGTGTGTGTGCGTGTGTGCATGTGTGTGTGTGTCTGTGTGCCTATATATGTGTTTGTGTGTGTGCATGCGTGTCTGTGTGCCTATATATGTGACTGTGTGTGTGTGTGTGCGTGTGTGTGTTCTGAGCCAGCATCAGTAGTCAGAGCCAGGGCAGAGCTAGCTACAGTATAGGAAAGCTTATTAGGAGTAGAGGCCTATTGGACCACCATGCAGCACCAGGGAGGGAGAACACTGGCTCTATTACTGGTTTAAACATGCTTTAGAGTGGTTATCTCTGTTTTTTTAACTCTTCATTGTCTTCTTCCTCTCCTGGGAACCCTGACAGACAGGCAGAGTGTGTGTTGGTGGGGGGCGGGGAGGTGTCAAGAGACTAACTGGCATTATTCAAATACGTTTGCAGCTTTGAGTAGACTTTCTGTATGTGCCCACACATAATAGAGAGATATGTGATCGTATACAAATGTAAGCAAGGTTTGAAGTTATTATGTTTTAGTGAAATGTTTTATCTGTTTGGGCTTCTTGCGGTCAATTTGCAGTCTACAAAATATTTGTAATTACGTTTCGGCCCCCTGACCATACGCTCTAGAAAAAAATTCAAATAAAAAATTGGCCCGCGGCTGAATCTAGTTGATGATCCCTGTGCTACTGTATGTGGTGAAAGAGAAGATGATGGTAACACACACACACATACACATTACCCCGGCTGTAGTCCAGATCAATACCATGTGACAGCATGGCTGATGTGCCACTACCGCTCTGCTGGGGTTCATTACAGCCCAGACACATACAATCAGCCAGTTTGCTACTGTTTTGGCACACACACACACACACACACACACACACACACACACACACACACACACACACACACACACACACACACACACACACACACACACACACACACACACACACACACACACACACACACACAGACACACACACACACACACACACACACACACACATGCACAGAAGCACGCACATACATTGCACACACACACACACACTGCCAAAGTAGCAAGCATATTGTTTGTTATTGTAAGTGCGCCTTTGGGATGTTTTAGATTTCGGCTGGCTATTTTAGATGACAAAAGATACATTCAATACACTCCCTTTCAAGTCCTCAAAGGTAAAAAATGCTTTAAAGAGGGAAAATACATATTGCGTGTTTTGTTGTCCTTTATTGTTGTTACTTAGATATGGTGTGGTGCCTCTATTGCTGCAGACAGAAATAATATTATTCCTCTTTTCATATCTGTCTGTTTCTGTCATCCACATCCAGCTCCTCACGTTCTCTCATCCCCATTAATGAACTCTAAATGAGGTCATAATATTTACAGTCTTAATGAGTTTCTATTCTTGAATAATTAAAAGCAGTTACTGGGTCTTCTTTTGGAAATTCTAAATGGGAATTAGGTCTCTGTCCAATCCACCATTCCTCTAGTGAACTGGAGCCACAGCTTGTCTTTTAGTATTTTCATGCCATCAACCCTAGGTATTTCCTCCATTGATGTTAGGAACATCATCTTCATCTCTTTTGCAGCTTTTCTAGATTACTAATTGACAGAGCTCTTGAATTCTCTCTTGTCTCTGTGATTTACATGAGCAGCTGAGTTCAGACAGCCAGCCAAAGGCCATTGAAAACGGAACAATGATGTGTACTCTGAGAATATGGCTTGTTTCCCCATTGTTAATCAAACATATACTCATTCTCTCATTTATTGCAACAGAGCCTTTCAGTTTCAGTTTCATCATCTGAAAGAAAACAAGAGGATCCCTGTAGGCCACTCTGAGTGTCTGGAATGGATTTAGCCGATCTCTCCAAGGGTTAGTTAGCACCGTTTGCTCCCCTCTCACAGTCCAACACATCCAGCCATTATTCCACAGATGTTCTCCCATGACTGCACAGATGAAGTCCTCTTGCCCAACAGTACCAGGGGTGGGAAGGGAGGGGGAGAGATGGCCAAAGAAGCCCCATGCAGGTGCATCATGGCCGGGGCACGAGAGGACAGGAGAGGGGGGAGTCCATCTGTTTTTGATATATTTATATATGGTGTTGTTTTGATGCTTTATGCTTGCTCATCTGGTTTGAGAATGATAAAAGACGTCATTCAGGAATAGAAAGGACATTGCGTGGATTTGGACCAGGTGTGTGAGAGTGTCTGCTTATTGGAATGCAATGGATAAATAAGGTTTGATATTGCCTCTTCCTCAGTTGTTTTACACACAAGGATTTTAGTTTGAATTATTCTTCATACTGTATCTTTGTACTTTATCTATAGAGGCCTTTGCTTCACCCAAAAAACAGATAGGTAGAGACACAGACACTCACATACACGCACACACACATCACCATGACAACCAGCCTCCTGCCAAGCTTCTCCTCCATCGAGCGTAAAAACTGAGTGAATTGGAGAGAAATGTCTCTCTGTTTGATTCCCCTGCACTGGAGTCTGGATGGCAGTGCTGTGCTAGGCTTAGGCTGGACTGTGATGTGTGTATCTCCTAGTGTCTGGTCTGGACACATGCCTTTAGGTGTGATCAACATGGACAGATCTAGGATCAGTGGGGACCAGCAGTGTGAGAACAAAGAGTGGTAACCTTGCACATGCCTTTGGGTGTGACAAATATTGACAGGTCCCAGATCAATGGGGAGCAGCAGAGTACTAACCTGCACATTTACAGTACAGAGTCCTTCAGGCCTGCAGTGACTCAGGGGATTCTTCATAGGACATGTCATAGAGAACACTTAAAAACATACAACACTTATGGGTCAAAAGCTGTGTGTGTGTGCGTTTGTGTCTCATTGACCTGTGTCTCAGAGCGCCAGTCTGCCCAGACTACATTCATATCCTGGGTTAATCTGCTCCAGTGGCATCTGCGCTCCGCTGGAGACTAGCCCTCCAACTGAAACCGTGGCACAAATAGAGAAATAGAAGGAAAAACATGGCTGCCTCCTCTACTGCATGTTCATGTAATGAGATTTCAATTGATATTGTTAGCCAGCCAGTAAATGAACTGTGTGTTTTGAATATTCTGTCTTAAATAGATGGTAATATGGTGGTAATATGCATTGTAATTGCCTGTTGTGTTCAATGGTGACCTCCATGCCTATCAGGTACCCTGATGAAGTGTTTAAGACAGAAGCTTCAGCAGGTGAATGTTCCTGTTCTGTTTCAATAAACTGTGCATAAACAGATGAACACATCAAACTGTAATCACTCCGTGAATATCGACAGTGTAACTAAAGCTGTTCTCTGATAGTAGCCTGGGCATCTTTCTCTCTCCCTCTCTCTGTCTCTGTGTCTCGTTCTCTCACACATCGCTCAACCCCCTCTCTCTCTCTCTCTCTCTCTGTGAAATAGAAATCTAATCTGTAGAGCAGACTATTAATTGTCTCTGCATTCTGCCTACAATTGTGTGTGTGTCTGTACATGCGTGTGTGTGAAGGAGAGACGTCCGCGAAGGAAGAGCTTCTTTGAGCGTGATTGCACAGCAGGACCCAGTCCCAATGGAGAAAGGCATAGCACAGTGGGGAAAAACACACACACACACACACACACACACACACAGTACACAGTGCTTAGTTTGCC
This sequence comes from Coregonus clupeaformis, assembly GCF_020615455.1. NCBI lineage: Eukaryota > Metazoa > Chordata > Actinopteri > Salmoniformes > Salmonidae > Coregonus > Coregonus clupeaformis. The sequence goes on from NC_059227.1 coordinate 2,908,223, forward strand.
CACTCATTTAGCCAAGAGCAGTGTCTCAGTGAGAGTCTTCTCCGAGTTGGATTCCCAATCCTCCCAGTATGCAGAACCAATCCAAATGGTTTTTCCATTAGCATTTAAATGTTTTAGCCAACCCTTTCATCGATGGAGCGGAGGAGAGCTTTTCTATCAGAATTCCTGGCGTAATTTTCTGATACATGCCGCCGCCAATTTTTTATCTTCTCCTTTTAATTAAGAAGGATAATGAGGTCTGCAGAAAGAGAGCTAATCTTTATTCATTTCTGGGCCACTGGGTTGCTGGGGGGCTCGTTATAATACATGCACATTCGCCCAAAGCCACAAGATGATCAATTTATCCTCAATTAACCCTGAAACCTTCTGAAAACCTGAAAACCTCAGGAAACAGCACCTGTGAAATATGAGGGTTCTCAACCTAACAGTATCGTTACGTTTCTGCCTGACATGTCAGTCTGTGGCAAGGCTTTTTCAGTGTGAATAGGGCCGGGTGCATTGCGGCGGGAACGGGAGCGATGGAGGTGGCAGAGGGCTATAGGTGTGAAAGGCCCTCAGCCTGTCTGTTTGTCGGCTCATAGGCTCAAATGTTAAAGGAAGCCCCCAGGGTTCCATCTAGCTCTGCGACAGGCACATCAATCACCTCTCAGAGCCAAGGCCGCCCGCACCAACTCCGCAGCGAAACGCTCCACCTCTCTCTCTCATGGCATTGCAGGTGGGTGTTTCCCAGCACTCCGACACATGGCGTTCCGGGTGTTCCGACTCCCACTCCCTGCCGGCCTCGGCCCGGGCCGCGGCTGCTCCCTCTGGATTATCCCTCCATCTGTAATTAAACCCAGCCAAAGAGAACTGCTCTGCTGGGATGGCATCACACAGACACACACACATCCATATTTCATCAGAACAGACTTCTGTCGGGCCTGTCACCCTGCTGTCACTAGTCTCACACTTACTATAGATGAGGGTGTGTGTGTGTGTCTGTGTGTGTTTCTGTGTGGAAGGGTTGCGTGTGTATGTGTCTATAAGCCGGCCTTGAGTGTGTGTGGTTGTATGAGTATGAGTCTGTGTGTAGCCAAGGTGTGTGGGTGTGTTTTCAATTCATGAAAAATATACACTACCAGTCAAAAGTTTGGACACACCTACTCATTCAAGGGTTCTTCTTTATTTTTACTATTTTCTACATTGTAGAATAATAGTGAAGACATCAACACAATGAAATAACACATTTGGAATCATGTAGTAAACAAAAAAGTGTTAAACAAATCAAAATATATTTGACCTAGAAGGACAGTGATGGAGTGCTGCAACAGATGACCTGGCATCCACAATCACCCAACCTCAACCCAATTGAGATGGTTTGGGATGAGTTGGACCGCAGAGTGAAGGAAAAGCAGCCAACAAGTGCTCAGCATATGTGGGAACTCCTTCAAGACTGTTGGAAAAGTATTCCAGGTGAAGCTGGTTGAGAGAATGCCAAGAGTGTACAAAGCTGTCCTCAAGGCAAAGGATGGCTACTTTGAAGAATCTCAAATATAAAATAGATTTTGATTTGTTTAACACTTTTTTTGGTTACTACATGATTCCATATGTTATTTCATAGTTTTGATGTCTTCACTATTATTCTACAATGTAGAAAATAGTAAAATAAAGAAAACCCCTTGAATGAGTAGGTGTGTCCAAACTTTTGACTGGTACTGTATATTTGTGTGCTTCTTCACGCTAAGGCCGTGATATTGCTCACCCTCGGCACGCTTTACTGCATGTTATAAATCTCACATCTCTTCACTGTTCTCTCTCTCACTGCATCTCAGAGACCATTTAGATTCCTTTGTTTTGTGAGCCTAAACCCTGCCAAAGCTGTGTCTGTGAGTCCTCTCTGGCTGGAATTGGACAGGATTTTAGCCTGTCACCATAATGGGGTCTGTGACCTGACGTGGCGATCACAGCAGCAGAGAGAGTTGTGTGTGTGGATGGGTGTGCGTGTGTATTTTATGCTGTGATTTTTCAAACACACTCTTCCACACTCCCTCAAGGGCAGCGCTCAGCCTCCAGTAATGTATAGGGGTTTGGTTATCAGCCACACACCTGTCTATATAAGGTCCCACAGTTGACAGTGCATGTCAGAGCAAAAACCAAGCCATGAGTTCTAAGGAATATTCCGTAGAGCTCTGAGACAGGATTGTGTCGAGGCACAGATCTGGGGAAGGGTACCAAAAAATGTCTGCAGCATTGAAGGTCCCTAAGAACACAGTGGCCACCATTCTTAAATGGAAGAAGTTTGGAACCACCAAGACTCTTCCTAGAGCTGGCCGCCTGGCCAAACTGAGGAATCGGGGGAGAAGGGGAGAAGGGCCTTGGTCAAGGAGGTGACCAAGAACCCGATGGTCACAGAGTTCCTCTGTGTAGATGGGAGAACCTTCCAGAAGGACAACCATCTCTGCAGCACTCCACCAATCAGGCCTTTATGGTAGAGTGGCCAGACGGAAGACACTCCTCAGTAAAAGGCACATGACAGCCCACTTGGAGTTTGCCAAAAGGCACCTAAAGGACTCTGACCATGAGAAACAAGATGTTCTGTTCTGATGAAACCAAGATTGAACTCTTTGGCCTGAATGCCAAGCATCACGTCTGGAGGAAATCTGACACCATCCCTACGGTGAAGCATGGTGGTGGCAGGGACTGGGAGACTAGACTAGTCAGGATTGAGGGAAAGATGAACGGAGCAAAGTACAGAGAGATCCTTGATGAAAACCTGCTCCAGAGCGCTCAGGACCTCAGACTTGGGCGAAGGTTCACCTTCCAACAGGACAACGACCCTAAGCACACAGCCAAGACAACGCAGGAGTAGCTTCGGGACAAGTCTCTGAATGTCCTTGAGTGGCTCAGTCAGAGCCCAGACTTGAACCTGATCAAACATTTCTGGAGAGACCTGAAAATAGCTGTGCAGTAACACTCCCCATCCAACCTGACAGAGCTTGAGAGGATCCGTGTAGCTCAGTTGGTAGAGCATGGCATTTGCAACGCCAGGGTTTTGGGTTCAATTCCCACGGGGGGCCAGTATGAAAATGCATGCACTCACTAACTGTAAGTCGCTCTGGATAAGAGTGTCTGCTAAATGACTAAAATGTTAAATGTAAGAATGGGAGAAACTCCCTAAATACAGGTGTGCCAAGCTTGTAGCGTCATACCCAAGAAGACTCTGGGCTGTAATCGCTGCCAAAGGTGCTTCAACAAGGTACTAAGAAAAGGGTGTGAATACTCATGTAAATGTGACATTTTTAATACATTTGCAAAAAGAATTCAAGACCAGTTTTTGCTTTGTCATTATGGTGTATTGTGTGTAGATTGATGAGGTGAAAAAACTATTTAATACATTTTAGAATAAGACTGTAACGTAGCAAAATGCACTATATATACATTGATTATACATCCACAGGATGATCCCTTGACAAACAGAAAACCCTGAGATTTATGTGGATTATCTAAATATATACTCAATTTTTTTATTAGAAATGTTTTATTTAACCTTTATTTAACTAGGCAAGTCAGTTAAGAACATTTCACCAAAAATCAAATACATGTTGTGATGTGTCTTAAATGTTAAAAATGTTCTATTGCTCCATCAGTGGACTGTACTGTAATCACGGCAACTGTCATTCAGTGGACCATTCAGACTGATGGTAATGACAGTGAACAGTCCAACAATAGCCCTTTTAAGTGCTATCCTCTGGGTCCACATTGTACATTTTGTTGTATATGTATTTTACCCAAATAAATTCAATTAAATTCAAACCTATCAGCCATGCAATCACAAGTAAATTGTCCAGCCCTATACAACAGTGGTAGCTTGTATGTATGTGCATGTATTTGTGTGATAATGGTAGTCTATGCCCTTGAATACTGGTCAGAATCCTCAGCTCGCACTAAAATAGCTAGCTACTTCACTCATCCACCGCATACATGGTACTCTGTATGTTTCCCTAACTCACTGGTTTAGCTGGGTATTTCTATATGGTACAGTTATGGAAAATCCCTCTTTAAATTATACAGCTAGCAATATTTCCTCGTTATGTTAAAAGGAAAATCCACTCAATCTATATTCTGGTATTTTTTCATTAGTCCACTGTTAATACAGTCCGAAAATGTTTTGCATGTCAGCAGTCATGTTTTCAAGATATTGGACTTCCAAGAAGCAAAGTGTCACTTGCCACATCCTCATGATGATGCGTTTTGCAATGTGGACTAATGAAGAAAATACCTCATCAATGAATCACAGTGAAAAGACAGCTATGAAGCAATATGACACTCCAAGTTTGCATACAACTTATCCATCAAACTAATTGCCAGTGTAGCCTTTAATAGAAGGCTAGTCATAATGACTGTTTCTAACTTATAACAGACAATAGTCAGCCAGTAATAGCCAGTAGTAAGACATTGGGATGTGATTATGATAGTAGGATAGGAAAAACTAGGATAGTGAAAAAACACTTGATGTGTTTTCAGGAACTGCTTTCTTGATTTCCTGGTAGTTTCTCCCCAGTCATCATGTCAAAGTATGTTGACAGAGAACAACATGGTAGTCACAGCAGCAGCAGACACACACACACACCATTCATCTCCATGGTCCACTGCAGCTCCAACCACCGTTCTCTCCTCTCCGGCTCCAAGGCTAGGGGAATACTGGGTTTAGAGGAATATGCAAAATGCACAGCCCACTGTAAACTGTGACGAGTTCTTCTTATTCAGTAAGGCCCCTTTTCCCTCGGATGGTAAATCTCCTACTCACTGTGTGTGGATGCCTCGGGGGGGACTCCTAGTTCAAATAGGTTACTGTATAGAGCAGACGGAGGGATGGAGGTATGCATGCTGTTTTTGCTCTGTCAGTGTTCTGCAGGATCTGAACTGAATTTCACCTCAGCAATTTGTCTGCTCTGCTTCAGCCTCTCTGCGGTACTGGAGTCTTAGAACTGACGTAAGTGTTGATATAACTGAAGTACTGTAGGTGGGCCCAGGATAATCAGATTTGGGATGAGAGTGGAGAAAGAGAGAGGAAGTGAGAATTGGATTTCCGATCCCACTTTATTCAGCTGATGCAAATACTCAACAAAGAATATTAAACCAGCGTACATTGCCCTCCACCAGTCCGAGAGAGAAATAGAGAGACAGAGAGAGAGAGAGGGGTATAAGGGCTTGAAGCTGCAGATTTTCACTGAATGCCGCACCAAAATAAGGTGCAGAAACGTATTCCTGGACAGCGACTATGGCACCATTGAAATACAGAGAATCTGTCCAACTGTAGAATAGAGGTGTCTCTTCCTCCTACCTCATGGACAGACAGGGCACCCAGTGGATTCTCTAGCAGCCTCCCGGCACATTGAACTGCAACTGGGAGATGAGGAAAGCACTTGATCTGTCTTTAACGCTCTTTTAATTACACACAGCTGGGTGGGTTCCCATCCCCAGAGACCAACTGGTAATTCACACACGTCAGGTTCACAGCCCTAGTCTCGCCTACCTGGCGGCTCAATATTACCCTACCTAAACAGCCCTGAGAGAGATAGGGGGAGGCTGGAGAAGAGAGAGAGAGAGACGTTTCACCTCCCTCGGGGCTGCATAGGGTTAATTCAGGGAGTGCATGCCTACGCACAGGAGGCCAGAGGCTGCTGTCAATCATTCCACAGCAGCGTTGCATACTGTATTTGTAAGTCGCTCTGGATAAGAGCGTCTGCTAAATGACGTAAATGTAAATGTATTTAAATAAATCCAGAGAGAAGGCTGGGGAGAATCAAGAAGTACCACACAGTGGCTGGTCTGATCCCCCTTTATGATTGCATCTCATAGGTGTGGCTAGGACAAACAGTTAGGGCTCAGAGTTGATCCTGGCCAGGCCACAAACTCCCGGCCCTACTGATAGGATTTGAATGTTACTACCTTTATGGTTTCCCCAGGAAAGTGAGGTCTGATAACAGTACTCAGTCCATGTCTCATGACTTGAGTTGCTTGCAGAAGCGTGTAGCGCTCTCGCGGTCAGCTGATTTAGATAATTGACGATATGCAGTGTGAACATACTGAACAATTAGTCTCGTTTGCCAGCTGAGTGATGTTGTATTGCCTTACCTTCTACTGCTGGACAGTGTACCATGTACACTATCAGAAACAAAACAAAGTGTCACAGCTTCAAAGGTCTGTCTCTCACCAGTGCAATAGTTGAGTATGTGGTTTTGCCTGGTCCTGGTGCCTGGGGACGATGTATCTGCGTGTGGCTGGGACACAGTCGGCCTGTCAGTGCTGCTGACGCCATGCAGCCAGTCTCTCACTAATAGGATTTGGATATTGCCCAGTCATGCACCTACTCAAGCACAGACACACGCTCTGTTCTTGAGAAGGGAATGTTTCAGCATCTATCTATCTATCTATCTATCTATCTATCTATCTATCTATCTATCTATCTATCTATCTATCTATCTATCTATCTATCTATCTATCTATCTATCTATCTATCTATCTATCTATCTATCTATCTATCTCGCTCTCGCTCCCCCCTCCTCTCTCTCTGTCTCTCTCTTTCTCTCTCTCACACATTTCAATTCAAAGGGCTTTATTGGCATGGAAAACATATGTTTACATTGCCAAAACAAGTGGGATCTATTTCTAGCAGAGAGACCTGCTTCAGATGGGTATTTCAGTGTAATCTCAAGGTGAACTAGTCTAAATGTGTGGTTTCCATCCTCAATGCTTTGTGCTACTGTACTTCTCCCCACTAATTGAATAGAGCCTTGGAGGGCTCCAGCAGGGCTGGCCAGACGATCCCTGAGAAATAGAGCTGAGTCTGACAGAACAGAGGCAGTAACCACAGGCAATCATTCTCTCTGGGAGGCTCTACTCTTGCCACACGCAGATACATCGCCCCCAGGCACCAGCACCAGCCAAAACCAGTTTTCTACTGAAAATTACTGACTGGGGTTGTGTGTGTAGTGTATCAGAAAACATGGACACCCACCACACTGCACTCTGAGTCTTCACTGTGCTCTGAGTCCACCCAGCAGCATGGCACGCACCAGGTCGTTCCGTGTCCCGTCTGTCTCTATGTGTCCCTGTTTCTGTAACTGATTTTATGACATGTCAGTCCAGCCTCTGAGGTTAGGGAGGGGAGGGTAACTATATGTAAAGCCTCTCATTTGAATCCACATAGAAGGATCTTCCAATGATGCCCCTACAGAGAAAGACTTAGGCCTATACACCACCATGTGTAAACACTGATGTCCCTCGTATTCTATCTCAATGGTGCTGAGCATGTGTTCAGTAAAACACACGTGTGTGTGTGTGTCTCAGGAAATTTCTGTGTGTTTAAATGCGTGTCTGGGCCAGGCAGGGTGGACTAGAGCTCTGTCCAGACTGACACACAACAGCGTGTTGCAGTAATGTGTTTTCCTCTCTCTAAGAAAGCCTGCCGAACTGAGCCTCACCAGTGATATTTTCTCACACCATGTTTGTCTAGGCAGCCATGAGATAAGGAGAACGAGTCTTGCAGCAGTACTGGGGAGCTTATGTGGACCATGTATTGTAGAACCACAACATGAACCAATGCTCATTGAAGCCACCGAGATCTTCCTCACCTGATCCCAAAAAACAAATGGTTTAGGCTTATCCTTTCTCCTTTTCGAATTACTGTGGTATTGCATTTATTGGACAAAAATGCTCTTTCATTTCCCATATAGCTTTGCTTTTACGGAATTTCTCTGTGTGGTTTTGAACTATCTAACTATGTTAACTATATGCATATGAAAAACCCTGCCGACATGTAAATATATACTGCGCATCTATAGGTTGCCTGTGGTTTTGGATGTCAGTTTTTCTCTGTGGTATGTGTTCCCCGTGACAATGATACAATCCCTCCCAGGCACAGGCAGTATTCCAATAGGACAGTGTGTGTAGGAGATCAGTGCTCTGCTGCCATCTAGTGCTGGCCTGCATCTGCCCTTATGGTGGGACTGTGATTACCTCACCTGAGTGTGTATGTGTGTCATGTTTGTGTGTGTGTGCGTGCGTGCGTGCGTGCACTTGTGCGTGCATTTCATTTGTGTCTTGTGTGTGTGTGCATTTGTGTGTGAGGTAGCTCATTACTGAGAGTCTATATTAGTGAAGGAGGTCAGCCAGAGTCAATGAGCGTGCTCTAATTCTTCTCCAATTCCCCTGTGCTCTGCCACTTGTCACAAGTTTGAATATAAATTGCTTTAAATATGATGTTCCTGGTACATTCATGAATGCTTTTGAAATGTTTAGTCACGGTAGAACTGTCTAGAGATCCTTTGATGCTCAGAAGAATTTGGCAGGTGTGTGTGTGTGTGTGTGTGTGTGTCTGTGTGTATCTTTGTGTCTGTGTGTGTCCTTGCTTCCATATTTGTCCAAGCATGCATGTGTGTGTAATTGTGCATTTCTCTTCTCTATTCCATCATCCCTCACTCCCTCCCATCCTCAAAGCCTCAAAGCACACCACCATCTCTCTCTCTCTCTCTCTCTCTCTCTCTCTCTCTCTCTCTCTCTCTCTCTCTCCCTCTCTCCATCCATCCATCCATCCATCCATCCATCGCTCTCTCCCTCTCTCTCTATCTATCGCTCCCTCGCTCTCTCTCTGCTCATTTCCCAGTCCTAGTTAACAGGTGGTGCAGGGAGCCATGTTTCTGTCTCACCGTGTCTGTGTCTGTGCGTGGTAGTCAGCCTCAAGTGGTAATGATCAGTATTCAGTACCAGTCTCTGGTCATTGGCCAGTCTGGACAGCATATCGGCCCCATAGACCCTGGAGAGGTTTCTGCTCTACCAACCAGTAACCACTGCATTCCTGCCTGCCTGACTCCCTGCCTGACTCCCTGCCTGACTTCCTGCCTGCTAGCTGGGCTGCAGTGTCCTTATGTGAAGTGCCTATTCACTCAATGAGGGTAATCAAACACACACTGACACACACACAGGCTAACACACACACACAAACATACACACACACACTCCTTTGTCCGTCGCTGTCCCTCCATAGATGGATAGAGAGAGGTTAGTCTATGAAACGTGTACTTGTGTTGTTTGTTTTTATTTGTCTGCACTGGCTGATTGTTCGCCGCAGGAGGAACGTATGGTTCTCTGTGCTAAAAATAATCAAGTGTCGTTTTACAATCTGTTGAATGGCTGGATGGATTACCTGATGGGTTTATGACACAGTAGCGTTTATAGCAGCCTCTGGGAAAACCCAACCCTAAAATTCCACTTCTACGGAGGAGAGAGACATGCCACTAGGGGTCTTTTCACAGTCCCCAGGTCCAGAACAAATTCAAGGAAATGTACAGTATTATACAGAGCCATGATTGCATGGAACTCCCTTCCATCTCATATAGCACAAGTGAACAGCAAACCTGGTTTCAAAAAACAAATAAAACAACACCACCGCACAATGCTTCTCCCCATGTGTCCTACCTTTTGTGTGTATGTACTGACATGTATGTGTAACTGATAGATGCACACACACACACTACATGTTCATGTTTTGTAAATTGTAAAGTATTTTGTCTGTAATCTCTTTTTCGTTTTGTGTCAGACCCCAGTAAGACTAGCTGTCGCCATTGGGGATCCTAATAAAAATCACAAACAAGAGAGAGCGCAATGATAGAGGATGAAGAATTTTTGGAGGATTCATCCTTTTAAATAATAGTGGATCCGGAATTTGACTTAGAGAATCCTATTTCTTTATGGAATACAATGTCTCTCTTTATGCAGAAGTATGCTGCCTGGTGTGATGCGTACTGAGTATACGAAGAGGCAGGATGCAGATGCAGGAATTAACAAGGTCAAGGTTTACTTAACAATGAGCAAGAGAAATAACAAAGGTAGAGTAAACGACACGAAGCTTAACAATCACACACAACATCATCCAGAACAGTCCAGGGCGAAATAGGGGTGGTGATGAGATGATGAGGTGCATGTGCGCTGGAGGTGATTAGGGTGCGTTGGGTTTCCATTCCGGTGTTGCCGAAGGGGTGCGCTCAGACTGGTGGCTCAGTAGACCGGCGAGGGGAGCAACGGGAGGAGACGTGACACCTGGCAGAGAGAGCGTTGTCTCGCAATTTGGCATCAAAATGAAAGCCGATATAATGTCCCATATAATGTTAGAGTCAGACACACACACACACAGAACAAGAGAGAGACACAGCATCACGCTTAAAAATGACATTACATGTACACTGTCTCCCAGCGCTCCAGTAATTTGGGGCTAATTTAAAACTGGTAGGGTGTGAACAGCTTGGCATTAACTGCTCTACATGCCTCAGAGCTGTCGGTAGTGGTAGCCAATGTTCCCTCTAAGCTGTGCACGTGCTGTAGCCCCGAGACTGCTGCTCAGCTCCTCCGGGACTGCCATGCAGAAATATCAGCCCACAGAGAGATTGAACTTCACTGAACTTTCTAGATCAGTGGTCGGTCTGAAACCGGTCGATACATTTCTGTAAAAAAAACAACGATAAAGCCTTGTGTTCCTTTTTTTTTTTTTTTTTTGTCTCGGGCTGTTGGAGGTAAGTGCACCCGATTCAGCTACCCTGCGCGCCGGGTAGGAGAACTGTTGCCATTTTGAACCATGTCATGTGTCTGAAGGTACAAACTCTGCCTTCCCGGCAAGCCCAGAGAGCAAATCAATTGCACTATAGGCCTACTGCTGGCCAATCAAATGGCTCAGATGACCGTGTCTGCAGTAACGTAACAGGCATAAAAGAAAGCAACAGCAAAGTTTTTACTGTGAGATTTCAAAACGTTTAAAACCACAACTAGAGAGAGACTGTCATTGAATACAGCAAAGAGAAGCTGTTTTTATGAGTGAGTTCATGTTTAAGTTCTTACTCAGCACTGTCAACAAGTTGTATTCAACACTTATAAGACATAAAATGCGCGTTCTTCCTATTTCCCCTCAGCGCTACAACAAGCACTGCAGCAGTAATGAATGAGTAGGAAAGTGTATCTATAGGCTTGCGTTGTTATTATTAGCGGCTTGGGTCTTTTTTAATACTGTGATGTCACGAGAGGCTACACAGGTTTCAGCGGGATTGCTCAAGTAGTGCAAGGAGACCAGGTTCAACCAAAACAAGGATTTTATTAAAGGTCTTGGGAAACTAACGAAAGTATAACACAATACTGTTCTCTGGTGGCTCTTAAGGGTTAACAGTTCAGGGATGTCTCTTCCACATCCAAAATCATAACTCTCCCTCGCTCAAATAACTTTTCCCCAGTCTTACTGTCTTCCACGTTGCAGCTAGTGGCCAACCCAGCAAAACGTCCTTCCAAATGTCCCACACGTATTTCCATCGGTGCATATATCCAAAGGTGAGTATTTCCCCAAAGGTAAGAATCTCCAAATCCTTATATTCCTCCTGGAAGTGGACGTGCAGCACTCTTGTCCTCCAGAGACCCCAGCCTGGAGACCGTGTCTCTTCCCTTCAACAAACCTTCAGCTCATCAGCTCCTCATTTGTTTCAGCTGCGTGGGAAGATTGGCCATAGAGGGGTGGAGTTCCCGACCATACCAGCAGATGGAGCCATAGCTGTCTGGGTTTGCAGCCACCTCAGGGGGATGTAACGTCCCTCCAGGACACAGCCTCTCGTGACATCACACATCCCCCTCCTCGGGACCGACGTCCTCGTCGGGGTAAAGGCAGCGAAGAAGGCATCACGCCGGGAGAGGGCGTCCGCATTGCCGTGGTGCTTGCCAGACTGCTCTCTCTTCAACTCCTCCAACTCTAGGACCAGGGACTCAGCCTCCTGTTGTCTCTCCTTGAGTTTCTTACTGAACGCATCAGCCTTGGTTTTAGCAGAGTTTAGCTTCTGTTGAGCAGCTTTCAGTTCCTTCTCTCTCTCTGCCTCCGCATTCTTCATCTTGTTCTCCAACACCTTGTACTTCTCCTCTGCCTTCTTCTGGACCTCCTTACTACTGCGCAGGGTCTCCTCACACTCCTCGATGGTCCTGCGCAGCCTCTCCAGCTCCTCCTGTTGCTTAGGGAAGGAGCTCTGTTGGAGCTTAGCCTGGAGGATATCTAACTCTTCTGTCTTCATGTCTAACTGTTGCTTTAACAAACGATACCTCTCAGCGGTCCCCTTCAGACCAGACAGTTCTTTGTCCAGATTCTGTAGCTCCGTCTCTGTGTCGGTCTGGGCACCTGCCATCCCTATCAGAGCCCGGGCGGGAGTGAGTAATTCGGAGGATTGCACCGGAGCCTTCCCAGGATGAGTCTTGCCTCTCCGTTTCCGAGGTACTCGGGTTATCCTCTCCTGAGACTCTCTCCAGAGTGGGTAAAAGGCTGGGCAGTCTCGTCCAATTAGGACAGGGACGGGGAGGGAATCAACCACCCCCGCCGTCGTGTGTATGGTTCCACGTGTGCTGGTCATTGTAAGTTCAGTAATGGGGTATTCTCTGGTGTCCCCATGGACACAGGAAACTGGGAGGACTTTTCCCGGGGTCAGACACGTTGGGCCCACCAAATCCTTACGCACCAGGGTGGCCCGGCTACCAGAATCCAGTAAGGCCTCCACATCATGGTGATTCACAGTTACCGGGCAGGTGGGGGGTCGATCTGGGCCGCCATCTACGACTCCCAAGAGCGAGGCAACACGGTGTGTGGGTGCTGAGCTGGAGGACTCCGCAGTGGGCATAGGTTCATCGGCTGGTTTCCCACACTGCCAGGAGATATGTCCCATCTCCCCACACCGGTAACACTGTCGAGTTTCCCCCTCCTGGTGTACTCTTCTTGGACCCGCCTGGTTTCTGGCTCCCCCTGGAGCCGGGATAAGTCCTGACGTGGCTGGGTTCGAGACCTTGGGGTCCTTTGGGACGGGTTCTTCCCATTTGTGGTGGGGCCGCACTCCTGGGGTCTTTTCGGGAAGCATTCAGCATCTCCGCTGTGGCCTGGTACTTTTCCACAGCTTCCACGGTCAGATCAGCCGTGGTCAAGGCCTGTTGACTGATGAACCGTTTTGCCTCATAAGGCAGGGCGCGTAGGTAACGATCCACCACAACGGCCTCCACCACCGCCGCTGCTGTATTCCTCTGCGGATCCAGCCATTTCCTTGCGATTCGGACAAGTTCATGCATCTGCGCCCGAGGAGGTTGGTCTGGTTGGAAGGTCCAGCTGTGAAAGCGCTGGGCCATACCAAACTTTGTGAGTCCATATCTGCTGAGGATCTCAGACTTCAGGGCATCATAGTCAGTAACCTGGTCAGGGCCCAGGTCCCCGGACAGCATTCAGTGATTCCCCGGTTAGAAAGGGGGCTAACAGACCAACCCACTGTTGCTTGGGCCAGGCTTCCCTAGTGGCCGTGGCCTCAAATGCATGCAGGTATGCCTCAATGTCATCGGTAGCTCCCATCTTAGATATAAAGTCACTTGCCTTTATTGGGCGGGTATTTTGGACCACCCTCTGTCTCTGCAACTGCAATTCCTCTGCCTTCAGAAGGTTGGCTTTCTTTTGCTCCTCCAAGAGAGCCACGTTTGCTTGCATCTGGGCTTGCTGGCCAGCAACAAGGGCTTTCAATATGTCCTCCATTTCAGTCGGCGGGGAGCCTACGGCCAACTTGGAAAACTGGGTGATCAAACCTTCGGTATCCTCCTCTGACATGCACTATTAACGCTTGAGCGTGCCTGTATTCTCCACCATCTGTGATGTCACGAGAGGCTACACAGCTTTCAGCGGGATTGCTCAAGTAGTGCAAGGAGACCAGGTTCAACCAAAACAAGGATTTTATTAAAGGTCTTGGGAAACTAACGAAAGTATAACACAATACTGTTCTCTGGTGGCTCTTAAGGGTTAACAGTTCAGGGATGTCTCTTCCACATCCAAAATCATAACTCTCCCTCGCTCAAATAACTTTTCCCCAGTCTTACTGTCTTCCACGTTGCAGCTAGTGGCCAACCCAGCAAAACGTCCTTCCAAATGTCCCACACGTATTTCCACCGGTGCATATATCCAAAGGTGAGTATTTCCCCAAAGGTAAGTATCTCCAAATCCTTATATTCCTCCTGGAAGTGGACGTGCAGCACTCTTGTCCTCCAGAGACCCCAGCCTGGAGACCGTGTCTCTTCCCTTCAACAAACCTTCAGCTCATCAGCTCCTCATTTGTTTCAGCTGCGTGGGAAGATTGGCCATAGAGGGGTGGAGTTCCCGACCATACCAGCAGATGGAGCCATAGCTGTCTGGGTTTGCAGCCACCTCAGGGGGATGTAACGTCCCTCCAGGACACAGCCTCTCGTGACATCACAATACATTTTAGTCATTTAGCAGACGCTCTTATCCAGAGCGACTTTATATCTAGGAATATTTAACTTTCTTTGTTCATAGGAGTCACAACATGAATTTGTGCATGAGGCAGAAATAATGTGGTGCGACTTGAGTTTCGCCATCATCTGGAAGACGGTGTCCCTTTTTGGTCAGTGTCAGTCGAGGGAGAGCGGAGGGATGTTAAGAGGCGGACCCTCAGTCTGCTGCTCTCTCCCTCCACTGAGACTGACCATTAGTAAAATAAAAAGCAAATTATTTAAATGCTCACTCAGCTGTGCTTCATAAGTAATACAACAACAGATCTATTACCAGTGTGATCGACCTCAAATCTGCCCGAATAACAATGCATTGGCAGGGTAATTCAAGCAAAGCCAATACACGGTGATAATGTATTGGGCCTATAGCTTACTGCACAAACCTCATTGCTACAGTGCTGTTTTTAATTGGTTAATGTTGCATAGGCTTACGTTTTTTAAGTCATGTAAAAAAAAAAACATCTGAGCGGTAGATCTCGTCTTGCATTTTGACTTAAAGTGATCTTGACTCAGAAGAGGTTGGTGACCACTGTTCTAGAGTTTTCCCTGTTAACACTATCAACGTTTCCCTTTACTGTGGCATTTGTGATCGAATCAACGCAATATTAGCCACTTTCAATGCAACATACCGAAACAAAACGAACGATGCAACATATTTTGTTGTTGGCAGAACGCATTGGAGTAGGATTCTATTGCATTGACACGCACTACTCAGCCATACTCTACACAGACCGGTGCTGCATAAACAATCAGAGCATTGCCATATATGGATCTGTGCCGTTTACTTTGAACTGGACTGTGTTTACAGCATGAGCGGTCGTGAGTAGATGTGCTTGTTTTGAGATCAAAGCGAGAGCTGCATGTAGCCACGTGTGCACATTTTTTTCATATCCTTTGCTTGTTAGTGAGTTATCAAATCAAATCAAATCAAATCACATTTTATTGGCCACATGTGCCGCATACAACAGGTGCAGACATTACAGTGAAATGCTTACTTACAGCCCTTAACCAACAGTGCATTTATTTTTTATAAAAAAGTAAAATAAAACAACAACAAAAAAGTAGCGAGGCTATATACAGGGGGGTACCGGTGCAGAGTCAATGTGCGGGGGCACCGGCTAGTTGAGGTAGTTGAAGTAATATGTACATGTGGGTAGAGTTAAAGTGACTATGCATAAATAATTAACAGAGTAGCAGCAGCGTAAAAAGATGGGGTGGGGGGGCAGTGCAAATAGTCCGGGTAGCCATGATTAGCTGTTCAGGAGTCTTATGGCTTGGGGGTAGAAGCTGTTGAGAAGTCTTTTGGGCCTAGACTTGGCACTCCGGTACCGCTTGCCGTGCGGTAGCAGAGAGAACAGTCTATGACTAGGGTGGCTGGAGTCTTTGACAATTTTGAGGGCCTTCCTCTGACACCGCCTGGTATAGAGGTCCTGGATGGCAGGAAGCTTGGCCCCAGTGATGTACTGGGTCGTACACACTACCCTCTGTAGTGCCTTGCGGTCGGAGGCCAAGCAGTTGCCATACCAGGTGGTGATGCAACCAGTCAGGATGCTCTCGATGGTGCAGCTGTAGAATTTTTTGAGGATCTGAGGACCCATGCTGAATCTTTCAGTCTCCTGAGGGGGAATAGGCTTTGTCGTGCCCTCTTCACGACTGTCTTGGTGTGTTTGGACCATGATAGTTCGTTGGTTATGTGGACACCAAGGAACTTGAAGCTCTTAACCTGTTCCACTACAGCCCCGTCGATGAGAATGGGGGCGTGCTCAGTCCTCTTTTTTTTCCTGTAGTCCACAATCATCTCCTTTGTCTTGGTCACGTTGAGGGAGAGGTTGTTATCCTGGCACCACACGGCCAGGTCTCTGACCTCCTACCTATAGGCTGTCTCATCGTTGTCGGTGATCAGGCCTACCACTGTTGTGTCGTCGGCAAACTTAATGATGGTGTTGGAGTCGTGTCTGGCCATGCAGTCATGGGTGAACAGGGAGTACAGGAGGGGACTGAGCACGCACCCCTGAGGGGCCCCCGTGTTGAGGATCAGTGTGGCAGATGTGTTGTTACCTACCCTTACCACCTGGGGGCGGCCCGTCAGGAAGTCCAGGATCCAGTTGAAGAGGGAGGTGTTTAGTCCCAGGATCCTTAGCTTAGTGATGAGCTTTGAGGGCACTGGTGTTGAATGCTGAGCTGTAGTCAATGAATAGCATTATCACGTAGGTGTTCCTCTTTTCCAGGTGGGAAAGGGCAGTGTGGAGTGCAATAGAGATTGCATCATCTGTGGATCTGTTGGAGCGGTATGCAAATTGGAGTGGGTCTAGGGTTTCTGGGATAATGGTGTTGATGTGAGCCATGACCAGCCTTTCAAAGCACTTCATGGCTACAGACGTCAGTGCTACGGGTCGTTAGTCATTTAGGCAGGTTATCTTAGTGTCCTTGGGCACGGGGACTATGGTGGTCTGCTTGAAACATGTTGGTATTACAGACTCAGTCAGGGACATGTTGAAAATGCAGGTGAAGACACTTGCCAGTTGGTCAGCACATGCTTGGAGTACACGTCCTGGTAATCTGTCTGGCCCTGCGGCCTTGTGAATGTTGACCTGCTTAAAAGTCTTACTCACATCGGCGACGGAGAGCGTGATCACATAGTCATCCGGAACAGCTGGTGCTCTCATGCATGCTTCAGTGTTGCTTGCCTCGAAGCGAGCATAGAAGTGGTTTAGCTCGTCTGGTAGGCTTGTGTCACTGGGAAGCTCACAGCTGTGCTTCCCTTTGTAGTCTGTAATAGTTTTCAAGCCCTGCCACATCCGACGAGCGTCAGAGCCGGTGTAGTACGATTCAATCTTAGTCCTGTATTGACTCTTTGCCTGTTTGATGGTTCGTCGGAGAGCATAGCGGGATTTCTTATAAGCGTCCGGGTTAGAGCCGCTCCTTGAAAGCGGCAGCTCTACCCTTTAGCTCAGTGCGGATGTTTCCTGTAATCCATGGCTTCTGGTTGGGGTATGTATGTACGGTCACTGTGGGGACGACATCATCGATGCACTTATTGATGAAGCCAGTGACTGATGTGGTGTACTCCTCAATAGTATCTGAAGAATCCCGGAACATGGATAAGAGCGTCTGCTAAATGACTAAAATGTAAATGTAAATGTTCCAGTATGTGCTAGCAAAACAGTCCTGTAGCTTAGCATCTGACCACTTTTTTATTAACCGAGTCACTGGTGCTTCCTGCTTTAGTTTTTGCTTATAAGCAGGAATCAGGAGGATAGAGTTATGGTCAGATTTGCCAGTTATTAGCCCAGTTATAGATCATTTGTAGTCAGCAATAGGGGAGTGATTGTTTCCTACAAGAGGACAAAACGTATACATTTCTAGACATCTTTGAAAAGCAGGTCAGGTAAAGAGCTTTTTTTTTTGTCTTAAATGGGCAGTGTTGTATTTTGAGACAGGCTTGAATAAGCTAAGTAGCCAATAGGCAGAGGGTAGCATAATTTGTCTGATTCTCTGTAATAATGGTATGGGAATAATAATGCATTTTATTTTGTAAAGTGGTTTCTTGCATCAAACAACACAACGACATTCTCAGTCACCTCCATGTCTGAAGGACAAGTGGATAAACAGGTTAACCTCTACGGGATCGGTGTCCCACATACAGGACGGTTGAGCTAACGTGCGCTAATATGATTAGCATGACTGTTGTAAATAACAGCAAACTTTCCAGGACATAGACATGTCTTATATGGGCAGAAAGCTTACAATCTTGTTAATCTAACTGCACTGTCCAATTTACAGTAGATATTACAGTGAAAAAATACCATGCTATTGTTTGAGGAGAGTGCACAACAACAACAAACTTATCACGGCAACTGGTTTGATACATTCACCTCTGAAGGTAAATAATGTACTTACATTCAGTAATCTTGCTCTGATTTGTCATCCTAAGGGTCACACCCACCCCACCCGGCCACCTAGATAAGTGAAAGTTAGTGTATAAGCTAATGATCCATCATGTATGACATTCCTGGGAGTGTGTAAACTTACATTTTGTATTACCATATAATTGTTGTATGTTCTCTATAGTTATGTACTTGAAAATGTATCAATTGACCAATTCGGCACATTTGGGCAGACTTGATACAAAATAGTCCAGTATTGCAATGCTTCACTGGATCAATCACACTGCTGCCATCTAGTGGCCAAAATCTAAATTGCGCCTAAACTGCAATATTATATTGTGGCCTTTCTCTTGCGTTCAAAGATGATGGGGAAAAGAAAAAAAAGATTTAAAAAAATAAAAATAAATGTTTGGATGATCTTTTACCAGATCTAATGTGTTATATTCTCCTACATTAATTTCACATTTCCACAAACTTCAAAGTGTTTTCTTTCAAATGGTATCAAGAATATGCATATCCTTGCTTCAGGTCCTGAGCTACAGGCAGTTAGATTTGGGTATGTCATTTTAGGCGAAAATTGAAAAAAAGTGTCAGATCCTTTTAAAAGGGCAGCTGGTTATAGTGAAATGTGTTATGTGTCCGTCTGTGTGGGGGTCATCCTAGTCCAGACTGTGTATAATTTAGTTCCTATCAGGAGTCAGTGTGTTTGACCTTGTGTTCATCTGAATTTATATCCTGTTAATGGATCAGAATACGAATGAGAGAGTCATGTCAAGCCCTGCATGTTTCATGGAATGTAGGCCTAGATTGAACACCACACATTGGCTGCTACTGTAGGCTGAACGATAGAACAGCTATTCCCATGTTAAAATGTTATGGGATGGATTTTCTCCATTGGTTTTGATGGTAGGCCACTCTGGTAGGCCTACATTATGATCAAATAGCCACAGTAGCCTACATGGCCACTGTTTAAACTGTAACTTAAAGTGGGTACAGCCTCAGTGTTCACAGTAAACTCGATGGAAGTTGCACAGAATTTTCACAACGTTCAAGTTTGCGCTCATTAGAGGGAACATTGGTGGTAGCTAAAGTCACTGTTTTCTCTCTGCTATACATGAATGGGAATTTCAGTGCTTTTCCCTTCTGTCAAAATATTTATTAATCCATGTCTATAACCTCTGACCTATTCAAGCAAGCAGACCAAGTCTAGCAAGAGTATTTATCTGGTACATCTCTGTGTATTCTTTGAAGTCTCAGGCCAACATTTTGAATCATTACAGTAAGCTTTTAAAAGGGCAGCTGGTTATAGTGAAATGTGTTATGTGTCCGTCTGTGTGGGGGTCATCCTAGTCCAGACTTTGTATAATTATTTAGTTCCTATCAGGAGTCAGTGTGTTTGACCTTGTGTTCATCTGAATTTATATCCTGTTAATGGAT
This sequence comes from Coregonus clupeaformis, assembly GCF_020615455.1. Taxonomy (NCBI): domain Eukaryota; kingdom Metazoa; phylum Chordata; class Actinopteri; order Salmoniformes; family Salmonidae; genus Coregonus; species Coregonus clupeaformis. The sequence continues at coordinate 2,927,878 of NC_059227.1, forward strand.
TAGAATATGAATGATGGAGTCTGGATACACAGGCTTTCATTATATATGATAAAGGTTTGTGTGAATTGGTTTGTGTGAAAACCCATGATTATTCCTGATTGATGTGAGGGGGTGGTTGGGTGAGTGTATCAGAAATAGCCTCTTAAGGTTATTAATCAAATAGCTCAAAATACTGACTGGACCTTTACATACACACAGGGTATTCTGTTTTCCAACCACTGAAATATGTTACCCACAGTCGTGTGTATGTGTGTGTGTGTGTGTGTGTGTGTGTGTGTGTGTGTGTGTGTGTGTGTGTGTGTGTGTGTGTGTGTGTGTGTGTGTGTGTGTGTGTGTGTGTGTGTGTGTGTGTGTGTGTGTGTGTGTGTGTGTGTGTGTGTGTGCGTGCGTGCGTGTGTGCATGTGCATTTGTGAGTTGCTTTTTTAAATGTTTGCCATTAGAGCTACTTCCAGCGTATTGACTGTGTGTAAATGTTGTGACAGCAGATCTTAACAGGATGCAGTATAGTTGGGTCATTACTATTCAAAACAATGCATTCTAAAATGAATCGCACGTACGCCAGGTACGCATGCCTTTGGTGAGTTTAGGCTTTAACTGTCCCATATCACTGCAGCAGTTCTTGTCTCCACAACCATATCATTAGGAATTAGAATACTAACTTCATTAGTAATTTAATAGGATCTCTATGTCCACAACTGTCCCACGTGACCTCACTACTGTGGTGGATTGTGGATGCTTATGCCTGTCAGCGAGTCTGTTTGACTCTGTAAGCCCCGTCCTTCCCTTGGGGTTCATGAGAAGAACAAGGAGGGCTTGCTGGTCATCTTCCAATGCCCTGTCTGTCCCACCTTGCCCTCTGTCTCTTTCCTCCTCTCTTTTTCTCTTTCCCTCGTTTCCTCTCTCCCACGGCCCTAGGGTGTTGTCAGGCCCTCTATCGTTCCAAAGCGGGAGGATGGTTTATTTCTTCTTCTTCTCCCGATTTAACATTGAAAAACCCCAACCTCACTGAGTGACTCATTTAAATAATTGTTACTTTCTAGCTGTATCGAGTTACTTTTTCCCTCTCTACTCCCCCTCTTCTTCTTCCGTTCCATGTATGTGGGCCATTTATAAATTAGGGCCTTTCACAGAGGAGAGAGGGATTAAGAGAGAGAGAAAGTAAGAGAGGGAGAAGGAGAGAAAGAGAGGGAACGAAAGAAAGAGAGAGAGAGAGAGAGTTGAAGAGTTGGAAGCAAGAATTTGAAGAGCCCTGTAATTTGGTCTCGATCTTTATGACCATGACAGACAAGTGACTCAATATGAGTTTGCGGCAGGCACGCAGGCAGCCCGTCAGCTCCTAGCACACAGCAGCCAGCTGGGCTGGTGGGAGGGGCTGGCCCGGATCCGTTTTTAGGTGGGGCTCCTCTTTCTATGTTACAACAGGAATATGCCAGTCATACTTACTAGACCGGTCCCACTGGGCTTGCAGCTGAGAGAGAGAGAGAGAGAGAGAGAGAGAGAGAGAGAGAGAGAGAGAGAGAGAGAGAGAGAGAGAGAGAGAGAGAGAGAGAGAGAGAGAGAGAGAGAGAGAGAGAGAGAGAGAGAGAGAGAGAGAGAGAGAGAGAGGAGAGGGGGGAGAGAGAGAGAGAGAGAGAGAGAGAGAGAGAAGAGAGAGAGAGAGAGAGAGAGAGAGAGAGAGAGAGAGAGAGAGAGAGAGAGAGAGAGAGAGAGAGAGAGAGACTAGCCCCCTCCCTCCCCTGGGGTAGATCTGTGCTTCATGACTGGACCTCTGTTACTCTGCTGCTCTGTTCTGCTGCTCCGCCAAGCCATGCATTGTTCTCTAGCCTACTGTACTCTACTTGTTGCTCCCGTTCTGAGAAAGGCACACACAGTAAGCAGTACATTTACAGACCATTTCCTCTGAAATACTTGGACTGTCCGTGGCTCTACTATAGTGGTGAGTACTTGTACCCTGTTTGTGAGGTTCCTTCATTTCAATTTTCGGGAACATTTTCTCTATTCTTTTATTTATTTGTATTGTCGGAGATTTCAATGTTTTGGAAGATGAATTAATGTAATCATGAGTTGTGAACAAAGTGAAATAGAACTCACCAGAGTTGAGTTACTATGAAGACTTGTCATGAGACAGTTAGAGAAATTGTAGCTTTAGACAGGAGTTTCATGGAGAGTGTAACTGATTTCAGATTGGGTTGGCCTGGGAGAGCTGGTATGTTAACTGAAACTCTGTGAAGCATGCCAGCCTTCCTCTGCTTTCTGACTGACTGATGCTGCTGAGTCACGATGATAGCTGATCCTCACTACACAGCCCCATGCTGAGTGTGTGTGTGCCTCCTGTTGCTTGCCTGTCTGTGTGTGAGTGTGCGTGTGTGTGTGCGTGTTTATATGTGTATGTGTCTGGCTCCATTAGCTGCAATTAGCCCTTTGCTCCTTGGTGCTCCAGGACATGACAGTGTGAGAGGTGCCTCACATCTCTTCTCTGGAGCCAGACAGACAGAGCGAGGGATGAAGAGAGAGAGAGGGATGAATGGATCAGGGTTCATTACTATTTATCATCAGCCTCTCAAGCCTCTATTGATTTCCTTTTCCTGGGCCACTGACCGAGAACAAAAGCCTCACGCCCAGCCAAGACTTCAAGTAAAGAACCCTGCTAAATATCAACGCTGATTCTAAGCCTCACGGCTGTTTATTGATCTCCTCTTCCCCCAGACAAGCACACACACACACACAACACAGAAACAAGCATACACGTACACATGTTCAGTCCTTGTTCACTTGAGGAGCGCCATTGTTCAGTGTGTGTTTGAGTGTGTGTTTAGAGGCGAGGAGCTTTGACCAAGATCTATGTTGCTGAGGGAGTGTGGAGCTCTATCTTTCATTTTCTTCTCTCCCTCTTTCCCTCTCTCCCTCTTTCCCTCTCTCCCTCTCTCCCTCCTGGCCTCTGGAGTCGGCATCTGGAGCAGCGGCCAGCTAACAAGAAACAAGGGAACAGAGGGAGGGAGGAGAAGGAGCGATAGAGGAGGGGAAGGAGGTATGGAGCCAAGAGCCTCCCAGGGTAGCTCTCCTACAAGGCATGCTGTTTTGTTTTGTATTGTACAGGCTGAGACTTTCTTGGCACATGGATGAAGCTATCCACGGGCAGCGGGGGGCAGGGGCGTCAGTTGGGTATGGCAGTCGTCATACCCTAGCTCAAGCCCAAAAATGTACAAAAAAGTAGACAAAAATCATTCCAATGCAACAGCTGCCATCCTGCGCATCTTTCGCTCACTTTAAGAAAGCAGAGAGTAGAGACAGTGCCAGACAGTTTGCTTTGCCGGTCAGCCGTTTAGGCAGTGTGCCTATTGCTTTCAATTTGATGTTGGCATTTGAACTTGGCCAGCTGTTTTATGCACCGGTTATGTCAGCATCCAATATGCTAGGGGCTTCCCCTAAAGTAAATTGAATAAAATATGCCAAAATTAGCTATATAATGACTTGTGCCTATACAGAAATAAATACAATCATTCAAAATACTACACCAGACAGCATGATTTGGCCACAGAAGATCATTAGCTTCTTTTAAAAATTAACTGTGAATTGTTTTAAGCGCGCAATTTAGGGCAGCGCATGCAGTAAATAGCTGATTGTTGAGTTGCGGCGGTCAGTGAAAAGCATTTAGGCCTATCGCAATATTTCAAAACACATCGTAGGAAAAACATAGTTTAGAAAGCAAATGGCTAATTGCTGAAAAGAGGAGAAAAGAAAAGACTAGTTATCAAAATGTTAAACTCCAAATTTAGTGAACAGTAACCTGTCTTATTGGCATCAGCAGAGCGCATCGGCCATATCCCAGATGAGTGCGGGTTTCAGAGGTAGATTGTAGTGAGTTGGCACAGTGATGGTAACTAGTGGTGATGTGAAGGAAGGGTTCCTCTGCTCTGTTCTGCCTCTAGTCTTCTCTGCCTGGGAGGTAATCAATGGGGATTCTGCCATCAAAGCTCTCTTTCTGTCTCTCACTATAGTAGCTGTGTCTGTCTCTGCCTCTGTCTGTCTTTCTTCCTAGAATATATCTCCCTCGGGGCCAGTATGAAAAATAAATAAAAAAATTATAATGTATGCACTCACTAACTGTAAGTCACTCTGGATAAGAGCGTCTGCTAAATGACAAAAATGTAAGACTAGAGACTACTTCTCTCTCAGGGCTGGTGGACCATTGGGATTTGTTTACCATTAGACTTGGCTGTGGATATAGCGAATGGAGCCTCATGGCCTGTCTGTCTGCCTGTCAGTCACTGTGTTCAAATTAAATGTTATTGGTCGCGTACACATATTTTGCAGTTAAAATCACGTTTTCATATGTAAAATATCTGTTGAGCTTAAGTTTTACATGTGACACCATATTTTCACATGTATACTGAACAAAATATAAACGCAACAAGCAACAATTTCAAAGATTGTACTGAGTTCAAATCAAATCAAATGTTATTTGCCACATGCACCTTAACCAACAATGCATTTTTTTAAAAAGTGTTAAGTAAAATAAATAAAAGCAAATAACTAAAGAACAGCAGTAAAATAAAATAACAGTAGGGAGGCTATATACAGGGGGGTACAAGTGCAGAGTCAATGTGCGGGGACACCGGCTAGTCGAGGTAATTGAGGTAATATGTACATGTGGGTAAAGTTAAAGTGACTATGCATGAATAATAAACAGAGTAGCAGCTTGTAGCTTGCCGTGCGGTAGCAGAGAGAACAGTCTATGACTAGGGTGGCTGGAGTCTTTGACAATTTTGAGGGCCTTCCTCTGACATCGCCTGGTATAGAGGTCCTGGATGGCAGGAAGCTTGGCCCCAGTGATGTACTCGGCCGTACGCATTACCAGTCAGGATGCTCTCGATGGTGCAGCTGTATAACTTTTTGAGGATCTGAGGACACATGCCAAATCTTTTCAGTCTCCTTAGGGGGAATAGGCTTTGTCGTGCCCTCTACACGACTTTCTTGGTGTGTTTGGACCATGATAGTTCGTTGGTGATGTGGACACCAAGGAACTTGAAGCTCTCAACCTGTTCCACTATAGCCCCGTCGATGAGAATGGGGGCGTGCTCAGTCCTCTTTTTTTCCCCTGTAGTCCACAATCATCTCCTTTGTCTTGATCACGTTGAGGGAGAGGTTGTTATCCTGGCACCACACGGCCAGGTCTCGGACCTCCTCCCTATAGGCTGTCTCATCGTTGTCGGTGATCAGGCCTACTACCACTGTTGTGTCATCAGCAAACTTAATTATGGTGTTGGAGTCGTGCCTGGCCATGCAGTCATGGGTGAACAGGGAGTACAGGAGGGCACTGAGCACGCACCCCTGAGGGGCCCCCGTGTTGAGGGTCAGCGTGGCAGATGTGTTGTTACCTACCCTTACCACCTGGGGGCGGCCCGTCAGGAAGTCCAGGATCCAGTTGAAGAGGTAGGTGTTTAGTCCCAGGATCCTTAGCTTAGTGATGAGTTTTGAGGGCACTATGGTGTTGAACGCTGAGCTGTAGTCAATAAACAGCATTCTCACGTAGGTGTTCCTCTTGTCCAGGTGGGAAAGGGCAGTGTGGAGTGCAATAGAGATTGCATCATCTGTGGATCTGTTGGGGCGGTATGCAAATTGGAGTGGGTCTAGGGTTTCTGGGATAATGGTGTTGATGTGAGCCATGACCAGCCTTTCAAAGCACTTCATGGCTACAGATGTGAGTGCTACGGGTCGGTAGTCATTTAGGCAGGTTATCTTAGTGTCCTTGGGCACAGGGCCTATGGTGGTCTGCTTGAAACATGTTGGTATTACAGACTCAGTCAGGGACATGTTGAAAATGTCAGTGAAGACACTTGCCAGTTGGTCAGCACATGCTTGGAGTACACGTCCTGGTAATCTGTCTGGCCCTGCGGCCTTGTGAATGTTGACCTGCTTAAAAGTCTTACTCACATCGGCTACGGAGAGCGTGATCACATAGTCATCCGGAACAGCTGGTGCTCTCATGCATGCTTCAGTGTTGCTTGCCTCGATGCGAGCATAGAAGTGGTTTAGCTCGTCTGGTAGGCTTGTGTCACTGGGCAGCTCGGGGCTGTGCTTCCTTTTGTAGTCTGTAATGGTTTTCAAGCCCTGTGTAGTATGATTCAATCTTAGTCCGGCATTGACTCTTTGCCTGTTTGATGGTTCGTCGGAGGGCATAGCGGGATTTCTTATAAGCGTCCGGATTAGAGTCCTGCTCCTTGAAAGCGGCAGCTCTACCCTTTAGCTCAGTGCCTTGAGACTTCCTTAGTATTAGATTTTGTGCACCAGCTGTTGTTTACAAATATACACAGACCGCCACCCCTTGTCTTACCGGAGTCAGCTGTTCTATCCTGCAGATGTAGCGTATATCCCGTCAGCTGTATGTTGTCCATGTCGTCGTTCAGCCACGACTCGTGAAACATAAGATATTACAGTTTTTTATGTCCCGTTGGTAGGATAACCATAATCTTAGGTCGTCCAATTTGTTCTCAAATGATTGAACATTGGCTAATAGGATTGATGGAAGAGGCAGTTTATCGCTCGCCGTCGGATCCTTACAAGGCACCCTGACCTACGTCCACGATATCTCTGTCTCTTTCTCATGCAAATGACTGGGATTTGGGCCTTGTCGGGTGTCTGTAGGATATCCTTCGCGTCCGGCTCGTTGAAGAAAAAATCTTTGTCCAATACGAGGTGAGTAATCGCTGTCCTTTATTTATTTTTATTTATTTCACCTTTATTTAACCAGGTAAGCCAGTTGAGAACAAGTTCTCATTTACAACTGCGACCTGGCCAAGATAAAGCAAAGCAGTGCGATAAAAACAACAACACAGAGTTACATATGGGGTAAAAAAACATAAAGTCAAAAAAATACAACAGAAAATATATATACAGTGTGTGCAAATGTAGCAAGTTATGTAGGTAAGGCAATAAATAGGCTATAGTGCAAAATAATTACAATTAGTATTAACACTGGAATGCTAGATGTGCAAGAGATTATGTGCAAATAGAAATACTGGGTTGCAAAAGAGCAAAATAAATAACAATAAGCTCTTTTTGGTCATAAGCGACGGTGGCAGAAACATTACGTACAGAATAAATTACAAATAACGCGAAAAAACACACATAATAGTACAATTGGTTAGAGGGCTGTAAAATGGCAGCCATCTTCTCCGGCACCACTTTAAGGAAATCAGTCAATTTAAAAAAAAAGAATTAGGCCCTAATCTATGGATTTCACATGACTGGGCAGGGGTGCAGCCATGGGTGGGCCTTGGAGGGTATAGGTCTACCCACTGGGGAGCCAGGCCCAGCCAATCAGAATGAGTTTTTCTTTATTACAGACAGAAATACTATTCAGACAAAAAATATTTTATTTTATTGGCCAGATATTCTTACAACCGCTGTGTCTTTGAGACGCGGTGTGGGTGAACGGATGATCTCCGCATTGGTATTTCCCACTGTAAAGCATGGAGGAGGAGGTATTATAGTGAGTGGGTGCTTTGCTGGTGACACTGTCTGTGATTTATTTAGAATTCAAGGCACGCTTAACCAGCATGGCTACAACAGCATTCTCCAGTGATACGCCATCCCATCTGGTTCGGGCTTAGTGGGGCTATCATTTGTTTTTCAACAAGACAATGACCCAACACACCTCCAGGCTGTGTAAGGGCTATTTTATGAAAAAGGAGAGTGATGGAGTGCAGCATCAGATGACCTGGCGTCCACAATCCCCCGACCTCAACCCCATTGAGATGGTTTGGGATGATTTGGACCGCAGAGTGAAGGAAAAACAGCCAACAAGTGCTCAGCATATGTGGGAACTTCTTCAAGACTGTTGGAAAAGCATTCCAGGTGAAGCTGGTTGAGTTAATGCCAAGAGTGTGCAAAGCTGTCATCAAGGCAAAGGGTGGCTATTTGAAGAATCTCAAATATAAAATATACAGTGGGGGAAAAAAGTATTTAGTCAGCCACCAATTGTGCAAGTTCTCCCACTTAAAAAGATGAGAGAGGCCTGTAATTTTCATCATAGGTACACATCAACTATGACAGACAAATTGAGAAAAAATAATCCAGAAAATCACATTGTAGGATTTTTAATGAATGTATTTGCAAATTATGGTGGAAAATAAGTATTTGGTCACCTACAAACAAGCAAGATTTCTGGCTCTCACAGACCTGTAACTTCTTCTTTAAGAGGCTTCTCTGTCCTCCACTCGTTACCTGTATTAATGGCACCTGTTTGAACTTGTTATCAGTATAAAAGACACCTGTCCACAACCTCAAACAGTCACACTCCAAACTAGAGAATCACAAGAACGGTGAGCAGAAAAACTCCAATCACAAGAACGGTGAGCAAAAATCCCAGAACCACACAGGGGGACCTAGTGAATGACCTGCAGAGAGCTGGGACCAAAGTAACAAAGCCTACCATCAGTAACACACTACGCCGCCAGGGACTCAAATCCTGCAGTGCCAGACGTGTCCCCCTGCTTAAGCCAGTACATGTCCAGGCCCGTCTGAAGTTTGCTAGAGTGTATTTGGATGATCCAGAAGAGGATTGGGAGAATGTTAAATGGTCAGATGAAACCAAAATATAACTTTTTGGTAAAAACTCAACTCGTCGTGTTTGGAGGACATAGAATGCTGAGTTGCATCCAAAGAACACCATACCTACTGTGAAGCATGGGGGTGGAAACATCATGCTTTGGGGCTGTTTTTCTGCAAAGGGACCAGGACGACTGATCTGTGTAAAGGAAAGAATGAATGGGGCCATGTATCGTGAGATTTTGAGTGAAAACCTCCTTCCATCAGCAAGGGCATTGAAGATGAAACGTGGCTGGGTCTTTCAGCATGACAATGATCCCAAACACACCGCCCGGGAAACGAAGGAGTGGCTTCGTAGAAGCATTTCAAGGTCCTGGAGTGGCCTAGCCAGTCTCCAGATCTCAACCCCATAGAAAATCTTTGGAGGGAGTTGAAAGTCCGTGTTGCCCAGTGACAGCCCCAAAACATCACTGCTCTAGAGGAGATCTGCATGGAGGAATGGGCCAAAATACCAGCAACAGTGTGTGAAAACCTTGTGAAGACTTACAGAAAACGTTTGACCTGTGTCATTGCCAACAAAGGGTATATAACAAAGTATTGAGAAACTTTTGTTATTGACCAAATACTTATTTTCCACCATAATTTGCAAATAAATTCATTAAAAATCCTACAATGTGATTTTCTGGATTTTTATTTCTCATTTTGTCTGTCATAGTTGACGTATACCTATGATGAAAATTACATGCCTCTCTCATCTTTTTAAGTGGGAGAACTTGCACAATTGGTGGCTGACTAAATACTTTTTTCCCCCACTGTATATATAGATCAAGTGAATGGAACAACACAAAACAGACGAAAACCATGTGCTTGATTCCATTCCACTCACCCCGGCCACCACTACGAGCCGTCCTCCCCTCACCAGCCTTATTTAACATTGGTACACACACATCACCACAGTGATTGTGTTCCCCCTACTACTATGATTAATCGCAATGTCTGAAAGTGTTCACTAAAAACATCCAAAATACATCATCTTTACAGATAAAAACAACAATGCGATATCAAAACAAGTTGACATTGAGGTTAAGGAAAGTGTGCTTTATCAATTTACGCGATTTTGGTTCCATTACTTTGGACAACATCAAGAGGTCAATATTCTTGCAATGCTTTTTTTATGGAAAATCTTAAATTATAGCTCAATTTGAACGTTTCCTCAATTCTCAATCCTGCGATTAATCAATCAATCAATATATATTTGACAGCCCTATTTTGAATGGAACAGTCAATATTCTGAGGTTGAGAGAAATTGATAATAAATATACTTCACATTGGAAGAGAAACCCAATGTCGGTTCGCTTGGTCTAATGGTCAAGACATTAGTTTCTCCAATGGGGGACTCGGGTTGTAATCCCGCCAGTTACAAAATAAAGCACATATGTGAAAGTTATAATATCACATGTGAAATGTTGGGAAACCACGTCTGAGTCGTGTGAAAAATCCATGTAAAACTTGACATGTGTCTCGTGAAAATGTAATGTTTTTTTCCCACATGAAAAATGTACGTGTGAAAATCCATATGAAACTTCACACGTGTCTGAAAACCTTGTCTGACTCGTGAAAAATTTATAAAAATTCCACATTGTTCACACGTATAACCAGTGGTGTAAGGTACTTAAGTAAAAATACTTTAAAGTACTACTTAAGTAGTTTTTTGGGGTATCTGTACTTTACTGTTTCTATTTTTGACTACTTTTACTTTTACTTCACTACATTCCTAAAGAAAATAATGTACTTTTTACTACATACATTTTCCCTGACACCCAAAAGTACTCGTTACATTTTGAATGCTTAGCAGAACAGAAAAAAAATGTCAAATTCACGCGCTTATCAAGAGAACATCCCTGGTTATGCCTACTGCCTCTGATCTGGCGGACTCACTAAACACACATGCTTCGTTTGCAAATTATGTCTGAGTGTTGGAGTGTGCCCCTGACTATCCGTAAATAAAAAAAATTTAAAACAAGAAAATAGTGCAGTCTAGTTTGCTTAACATAATGAATTGGAAATGATTTATACTTTAACTTTAACTTTTGATACTTAACTATATTTTAGCAATTATGTTTACTTTTGATGCTTAAGTATATTTAAAACCAAATGCTTTTAGACTTTTACTCAAGTAGTATTTTACTGGGTGACTTTCACTTTTACTTGAGTTATTTTCTATTAAGGTATCTTTACTTTTACTCAAGTATGACAATTGGGTACTTTTTCCACCACTGTGTATAACTTTCTACTCGCTAGTCTGTGCCAGGCCAGGGCACAGCTCCACCACCCCACACTACCAACAGGTGGAGGATGGATGACATCACCAGCTGTCCCGTTTGGCGTGTCCTGCCTGGACATCCAGATTTACAGAGGAAGTGAGGAAACCTTCATAACATCTGCTGCAGCCTTTCTGCTCCATAACACCACTAATCATGTCACCACACATATGATCCCCCAGTCCTGTCTGTGGAGGAGTAAGAGAGAGAGGAAGGGGAGGGAGGGGTTGAGACAATGAACACCATCCCTCTTTACCTTAACACCCACACTGGGGTTGTTTTACAATGTTTTCTCAACCCAATATGTACAGATAACTGCCAAAATAAAGGAAACACCAACACCTATTAATTGTCTTAATAGGGCGTTGGGCCAACATGAGCCGCCAGAACAGCTTCAATGCTCCTTGGCATAGATTCTACAAGTGTCTAGAACTCTATTGGAGGGATGCGACACCATTCTTCCATGAGAAATTCCATCATTTGGTGTTTTGTTGATGGTGGTAGGAAACGCTGTCTCAGGTGCCACTCCAGAATCTCCCATAGCTGTTCAATTGGATTGAGATCTGGTGACTGAGACACACACACACACACACACACACACACACACACACACACACACACACACACTCACACTCACACTCACACTCACACTCACACTCACACTACACACACCCTTTAAACCCCCTATGCTCCTTTGAGACCCCTTTTTCAAAGTCACTGAGATCTCTTCTTGTAGCCATGGTAGCCAAAATAATGGGCAACTGGGCGTTTTTATACATGACCCTAAGCATGATGGGATGTTAATTAATTAACTCATCAACCACACCTGTGTGGAAGCATCTGCTTTCAATAGACTGTATCCCTCATTTACTCAAGTGTTTCCTTTATTTTGGCAGTTACCTTTACATATGTTACCCACTTGTTCTCCCTCTTTCTGCTCCCCCATTGAGAGAGAGAGAGAGAGACATATCTCACGCTCTCGCTCTCGCTCTCGCTCTCACTCTCTCTCAATTCAATTCAATTTATTGACATGGGAAACATATGTTCACATTGCCAAAGTGAAGTAAACAATAAAAAAAAATAACAGTAAATATTACACTCACAAAGTAAAAAAAAAAAAAAAAAAAAAATATCTCTCTCTCTCTATCTGTTTCTCTCTCTGAAGTGCAGCTGGTGGACCTCTCGCTCAGCCTTTATGTGTGTGTGTGTTTGTGTGTGTGTGTGTGTGTGTGTGTGTGTGTGTGTGAGTGTGTGTGTAGTGCCTTGAGGACAATATTTCTCTCAGGCACAGTTTTAGGCTGATGTCAAGTCTGAATGTATTTTGTGCTGTCATATGGAATAACATTTTCCTGCACTTCTCTGATGCTGTTATTGCTGATCTCAAGTCCGTTTTTTTCTCTGTTTACCCTGTCAACTCTTATATGCAGGTCTAATTGTTAGTAGGTCATTGTGGCTCTCAAGCATTGGAAAATATCTGTGTCTTTGTTACTGAGATGTCTGTCAGTGTGTTAGTATGACACTTCAGTACTCTAACTACTGATCTGAGGTCAGTATGACTGACATTGTCATGTATAGAGGTTGTTTAGGTCAGCAGTCACTCTGTCCATAGCGACACCCTGGCATTATACAGTATGATGTAATGGATGAAGTTACTGATCTAAGGTCAGTTCTCCATTAAATGGTTATGGTTAGGATTTGGGGAGGGTAAGCTGGTAAGCTGTTCTTCAGAGTAACTTCTACCCGGACCATTGCTCCTCTTGGCCACTGCAGGACGCAGCAGCGAGCAGATTGCAGTGTGTTGGTGTAGAGTTAGCTTGATTCCCAGTCTGTTTCTGCTCTCTTGCCAACTTCTTATGGAATTGTCATGCCATGTTTGGCTTGACAATGACAAGGGAGTTGGCAAGAGCACAAATAGATCTGGGACCAGGCTATTGTACAGTATCTCTGGGGAATAAGGATTTATTTTGTTGTTGCCATGGCAATAAAAGCTATTCAGGACTGCGCTCAACCCAAATAATCCCATAATGACAGCTATGGAACTGGCAACACTGAGCCATGGCCACGGCAATGGTTTGAACAGAAAAAAACAACCCAATAGAGAACACACATTCACACACACACACCAACACACACACACACACACATAGCTGTGACACTCTGGCTCCGGGACTTTTATATTTGAGCCAGGGTGTATTTGTTTTGTTGGGGTTTGGTTTGGTTATGTTGGAATTTGGGTGTATTTCTATGTTTGCAGTTCTGTGGGGTTTATTTCTAGGTTTGGTCGATGACTCCCAATCGGAGGTAACGAGTGTCAGCTGTCGGCTCGTTATCTCTGATTGGGAGCCATATTTATTCTGATTGTTTTCCTGTGGGAATTGTGGGTTTTTGTTCCTTTTGGTCAGTGTACCGTGGACTTCATTGAGTCGTCTTTTGTTTGTAGTCCGTTAACGTTTATTTAATAAAGTCATGTTTCTTGGACACGCTGCGCCTTGGTCATACTTGGACGACATAGACGCTCGTGACAGAAAAACCCACCACAAAAGGACCAAGCAGCGTGTCAAGCGGCAACAGGATTTATGGACGCCTATCAAGGATTCATGGACATGGGAGGAGATACTGGATGGAAAGGGTCCTTGGGCACAACCGGGAGAATATCGCCGCCCTCGTGAAGAGCTGGAGGCAGCTAAAGCCGAGAGGAGGTGGTATGAGGAGGCAGCACGGAGTCGAGGCTGGAAGCCCGTGGGTACTACCCAAAAATTTATTGGGGGGGGGCTAAAAGGGAGTGTGGCGAAGTCAGGTAGGAGACCTGCGCCTACTCCCTGGACTGACCGTGGAGAGCGAGAGTACGGGCAGACACCGTGTTACGCAGTAGGCGCATGGTGTCTCCTGTACGCAGGCATAGCCCGGTTCGGTACATTCCAGCTCCACGTATCGGCCGGGCTAGATTGAGCATTGAGCCGGATGTCATGAAGCCGGCCCAACGCATCAGGCCACCAGTGCGTCTCCTCGGGCCGGCTTACATGGCACCAGCCTTACGCATGGTGTCCCCGGTTCGCCTACATAGCCCGGTGCGGGTTATTCCTCCTTCCCGTACTGGTCGGGCGACGGGAGTATACAACCAGGTAAGGTTGGGCAGGCTCAGTGCTCAAGGGAGCCAGTACGCCTGCACGGTCCGGTATTTCCGGCGCCACCTCCCCGCTCCAGTCCAGTACCACCAGTGCCTACACCACGCACCAAGCCTCCTGTGTGTCCCCAGAGTCCTGTGCGTCCTGTTGCTGCTCCCCGCACTAGCCCTGAGATGCGTGTCCTCAGCCCGGGACCACCAGTTCCGGCACCACGCACTAGGCCTTATGTGCGTCCCCAGGGTCCAGCATGCCCTGTTGCTACTCCCCGCACTAGCCCTGAGATGCGTGTCCTCAGCCCGGGACCACCAGTTCCGGCACCACGCACTAGGCCTTATGTGCGTCCCCAGGGTCCAGCATGCCCTGTTCCTTCTCCCCGCACTAGCCCTGAGATGCGTGTCCTCAGCCCGGGACCACCAGTTCCGGCACCACGCACCAGGCCTATAGTGCGTCTCGGCCGGCCAGAGTCTGCCGTCTGCCCAACGGCGCCGGAACTGCCCGTCTGCCCAACGGCGCCTGAACTGCCCGTCTGCCCAACGGCGCCTGAACTGCCCGTCTGCCCAACGGCGCTTGACCTGCCCGTCTGCCCAACGGCGCCTGAACTGCCTGTCTGCCCAACGCCGTCTGAACTGTCCGTCTGCCAAGCGCTGCATAAGCCGCCCGTCTGCCATGAGCCTTCAGAGCCGTCCGCCAGACCGGAGCCGCTAGAGCCTTCCGCCAGACAGGATCAGCCAGAGCCTTCCGCCAGACAGGATCAGCCAGAGCCTTCCGCCAGACAGGAGCCGCTAGAGCCTTCCGCCAGACAGGATCAGCCAGAGCCTTCCGCCAGACAGGATCAGCCAGAGCCTTCCGCCAGACAGGATCAGCCAGAGCCTTTCGCCAGACAGGATCAGCCAGAGCCTTCCGCCAGACAGGATCGGCCAGAGCCTTCTGCCAGACAGGATCGGCCAGAGCCTTCTGCCAGACAGGATCAGCCAGATCCGTCGGCCAGCCATGAGCAGCCAGATCCGTCAGCCAGCCATGAGCAGCCAGATCCGTCAGCCAGCCATGAGCAGCCAGATCCGTCGGCCAGCCATGAGCAGCCAGATCCGTCGGCCAGCCATGAGCAGCCAGATCCGTCGGCCAGCCATGAGCAGCCAGATCCGTCAGCCAGCCATGAGCAGCCAGATCCGTCAGCCAGCCATGAGCAGCCAGATCCTTCAGCCAGCCATGAGCCGTCCAGCCAGGATCCGCCAGAGCCGTCCAGCCAGGATCCGCCAGAGCCAGCCAGCCAGGATCCGCCATTGAGTCCGGTGCTGTCCCTTAGCCCGGTGCTGCCCCTTATCCTGGTGCTGCCCCTTAGTCCGGTACTGCCCCTTAGTCCGGTGCTGCCCCTTAGTCCGGTGCTGCCCCTTAGTCCGGTGCTGCCCGTTAGTCCGGTGCCGCCCCTTAATCCAGTGGGGTTTAGTTGGGGGGTGGTCATATGGAGGAGGCTACGGAAGCGGATAGTGACTAAGGTGGGGTGGGGACCACGACCAGGGCCAGAGCCGCCACCGTGGACAGACGCCCACCCAGACCCTCCCATAGACTGTATGCTGGTGCGCCCGGAGTTCGCACCTTTAGGGGGGGGTACTGTGACACTCTGGCTCCGGGACTTTTATATTTGAGCCAGGGTGTATTTGTTTTGTTGGGGTTTGGTTTGGTTATGTTGGAATTTGGGTGTATTTCTATGTTTGCAGTTCTGTGGGGTTTATTTCTAGGTTTGGTCGATGACTCCCAATCGGAGGTAACGAGTGTCAGCTGTCGGCTCGTTATCTCTGATTGGGAGCCATATTTATTCTGATTGTTTTCCTGTGGGAATTGTGGGTTTTTGTTCCTTTTGGTCAGTGTACCGTGGACTTCATTGAGTCGTCTTTTGTTTGTAGTCCGTTAACGTTTATTTAATAAAGTCATGTTTCTTGGACACGCTGCGCCTTGGTCATACTTGGACGACATAGACGCTCGTGACAATAGCTTTCATTTTCTATAGGAGGGTACTTCCTTCAAGGGTATTGAAAGGGAAAAATGAATACATACATATGGCCAACTTTATACTAGTATTGTAAACATAAATACAGTCCACATAATTTAATTTCCAATAGGAAACCCTATATCTCTCAAGGGCATCTTTGAAAATAAAGCCATATTTAGTGCATCTATGAACTTTGCTGGCATTATACAAAAAGGATGAGTGAGTGATTATAAACATATGGCAAACATTAGTTTTTTCAATAAAACATTTTTTAATTATTTTTAGGAGAGCAAAGGAATAGAGAGAACAGAGGACTCCATCCATTCTCCTCTCCTCTATCCATCCTTTCTTATTACAGGGCAGACACGTCTTCAGCACAGCGTCTAAAACCTGTGCTCATGTTTTTATCTCTGCCCTCTGTTTTTATCTCCTTAGCTTTCTTATTTGAGCACACACATTTACATTTACATCATTTAGCAGACACTCTTATCCAGAGCGACTTACAAATTGGTGCATTCAACTTATGATAGCAAGTGGGACAACCACTTTTCTTTCTTCTTATATATATTTTTTTATAGGGGGGGGGGGGGGTAGAAGGATTACATTATACTATTCCAGGTATTCCTTAAAGAGGTAGAGTTTCAAGTGTCCGCTGTCCCAGTGTCGTGGGGGAGCTTGTTCCACCATTGGGGTGCCAGAGCAGCGAATAGCTTTGACTGGGCAGAGTGGGAACTGTGCTTCCGTAGAGGTAGGGGAGCTAGCAGGCCAGAGGTGGATGAACGTAGTGCCCTCGTTTGGGTGTAGGGTCTGATCAGAGCCTGAAGGTAAGGAGGTGCCGTTCCCCTCACAGCTCCGTAGGCAAGCACCATGGTTTTGTAGTAGATGCGAGCTTCAACTGGAAGCCAGTGGAGTGTGCAGAGGAGCGGGGTGACATGAGAGAACTTGGGAAGGTTGAACACCAGACGGGCTGCAGCATTCTGGATAAGTTGTAGGGGTTTAATGGCACAGGCAGGGAGCCCAGCCAACAGCAAATTGCAGTAATCCAGACGGGAGATGACAAGTGCCTGGATTAGGACCTGTGCAGCTTTCTGTGTAAGGTAGGGTTGTACTCTGTGAATGTTGTAGAGCATGAACCTGCAGGATCGGGTCACCGCTTTGATGTTAGCGGCGAATGACAGGGTGTTGTCCAGGGTCACGCCAAGGTTCTTTGCACTCTGGGAGGAGGACACAATGGAGTTGTCAACCGTGATGGCGAGATCATGGAGCGGGCAGTCCTTCCCCGGGAGGAAGAGCAGCTCCGTCTTGCCAAGGTTCAGCTTGAGGTGGTGATCCGACATCCACACTGATATGTCTGCCAGACATGCAGATATGCGATTCGCCACCTGGTTATCAGAAGGGGGAAAGGAGAAAATTAATTGTGTGTCGTCTGCGTAGCAATGATAGGAGAGACCATGTGAGGATATGACAGAACCAAGTGACTTGGTGTGTAGAGATAATAGGAGAGGGCCTAGAACTGAGCCCTGGGGGACACCAGTGGTGAGAGCACATGGTGCTGTCAGGTAGGACGCAATCCAAGAGTGAGCAGCGCCGGAGATGCCCAACTCGGAGAGGGTGGAGAGGAGGATCTTATGGTTCACAGTATCAAAGGCAGCGGATAGGTCTAGAAGGATAAGAGCAGAGGAGAGAGAGTTAGCTTTAGCAGTGCGGAGAGCCTCCGTGACACAGAGAAGAGCAGTCTCAGTTGAATGACCAGTCTTGAAACCTGACTGGTTTGGATCAAGAAGGTCATTCTGAGAGAGATAGCAGGAGAGATGGCTAGAGACGGCACGCTCAAGAGTTTTGGAGAGAAAAGAAAGAAGGGATACTGGTCTGTAGTTGTTGACGTCGGAGGGATCGAGTGTAGGATTGCAACTCTCGCCCTCTTGAAGACGGAAGGGACATAGCCAGCGGTCAAGGATGAGTTTATGAGCGAGGTGAGGTAAGGGAGAAGGTCTCCGGAAATGGTCTGGAGAAGAGAGGAGAGGATAGGGTCAAGCGGGCAGGTTGTTGGGCGGCTGGCCATCACAAGTCGCAAGATTTCATCTGGATAGAGAGGGGAGAAAGAAGTCAAAGCATAGGGTAGGGCAATGTGAGCAGGACCAGCGGTGTCATTTGACTTAATAAATGAGGATCGGATGTCGTCAACCTTCTTTTCAAAATGGTTGACGAAGTCATCCACAGAGAGGAAGGGGGAGGAGGAGGAGGATTCAGAAGGGAGGAGAAGGTGGCAAAGAGCTTCCTAGGGTTAGAGGCAGAGGCTTGAAATTTAGAGTGGTACAAAGTGGCTTTAGCAGTGGAAACAGAGGAAGAGAATGTAGAGAGGAGGGAGTGAAAAGATGACAGGTCCGCAGGGAGTCTAGTTTTCCTCCATTTCCGCTCGGCTGCCCGGAGCCCTCTTCTGTGAGCTCGCAATGAGTTGTCAAGCCACGGAGCAGAAGGGGAGGACCGAGCCGGCCGGGAGGATAGGGGACATAGAGAGTCAAAAGATGCAGAAAGGGAGGAGAGGAGGGTTGAGGAGGCAGAATCAGGAGATCGGAGGGAGAAGGATTTAGCAGAGGGAATAGATGATAGGATGGAAGAGGAGAGAGTAGCGGGAGAGAGAGTGAAGGTTGCGACGGCACATTACGATCTGAGTAGGGGCAGAGTGAGTAGTGTTGGAGGAGAGCGAGAGAGAAAAGGATACAAAGTAGTGGTCGGAGACTTGGAGGGGAGTTGCAGTGAGATTAGTAGAAGAACAGCATCTTGTAAAGATGAGGTCAAGCGTATTGCCTGCCTTGTGAGTAGGGGGGGGGACGGTGAGAGGGTGAGGTCAAAAGAGGAAAGGAGTGGAAAGAAGGAGGCAGAGAGAAATTAGTCAAAGGCAGACGTAGGGAGGTTAAAGTCACCCAGAACTGTGAGGGGTGTGCCATCCTCAGGAAAGGAACTTATCAAGGCGTCAAGCTCATTGATGAACTCTCCAAGGGAACCTGGAGGGAGATAAATGACAATGATTTTAAGCTTGAATGCGAGAACACATGGTTAGACGAGGAAAGAGCAGTAGCAGTGTTTTCTGTGGTAATCCATGTTTCCGTCAGCGCCAAGAAGTTGAGGGACTGGAAGGTAGCATAGGCTGAGGTGAACTCTGCCTTGTTGACCGCAGAACGGCAGTTCCAGAGGCTGCCAGAGACCTGGAACTCCACGTGGGTCGTGCGCAGATTAGAGTGGCAACAGCCACGTGGTGTGAAGCGTTTGTATGGCCTGTGCAGAGAGGAGAGAAAAGGGATAGACAGACACATACAGTGAGGGAAAAAAGTATTTGATCCCCTGCTGATTTTGTACGTTTGCCCACTGACAAAGAAATCTATAATTTTAATGGTAGGCTTATTTGAACAGTGAGAGACAGAATAACAACAACAAAAATCCAGAAAAACGCATGTCAAAAATGTTATAAATTGATTTGCATTTTAATGAGGGAAATAAGTATTTGACCCCCTCTCAATCAGAAAGACTTCTGGCTCCCAGGTGTCTTTTATACAGGTAACGAGCTGAGATTAGGAGCACACTCTTAAAGGGAGTGCTCCTAATCTCAGCTTGTTACCTGTATAAAAGACACCTGTCCACAGAAGCAATCACTCAATCAGATTCCAAACTGTCCACCATGGCCAAGACCAAAGAGCTCTCCAAGGATGTCAGGGACAAGATTGTAGACATACACAAGGCTGGAATGGGCTACAAGATCATCGCCAAGCAGCTTGGTGAGAAGGTGACAACAGTTGGTGCGATTATTCGCAAATGGAAGAAACACAAAAGACCTGTCAATCTCCCTCAGCCTGGGGCTCCATGCAAGATCTCACCTTGTGGAGTTGCAATGATCATGGAAACGGTGAGGAATCAGCCCAAAACTACACGGGAGGATCTTGTCAATCATCTCAAGGCAGCTGGGACCATAGTCACCAAGAAAACAATTGGTAACACACTACGCCGTGAAGGACTGAAATCCTGCAGCGCCCGCAAGGTCTCCCTGCTCAAGAAAGCACATATACAGGCCCGTCTGAAGTTTGCCAATGAACATCTGAATGATTCAGAGGAGAACTGGGTGAAAGTGTTGTGGTCAGATGAGACCAAAATTGAGCTCTTTGGCATCAACTCAACTCGCCGTGTTTAGAGGAGGAGGAATGCTGCCTATGACCCCAAGAAAACCATCCCCACTGTCAAACATGGAGGTGAAAACATTATGCTTTGGGGGTGTTTTTCTGTTAAGGGGACAGGACAACTTCACTGCATCAAAGGGACGATGGACGGGGCCATGTACCGTCAAATCTTGGGTGAGAACCTCCTTCCCTCAGCCAGGGCATTGAAAATGGTTTCCAGCATGACAATGACCCAAAACACACGGCCAAGGCAACAAAGGAGTGGCTCAAGAAGTAGCACATTAAGGTCCTGGAGTGGCCTAGCCAGTCTCCAGACCTTAATCCCATAGAAAATCTGTGGAGGGAGCTGAAGGTTTGAGTTGCCAAACGTCAGCCTCGAAACCTTAATGACTTGGAGAAGATCTGCAAAGAGGAGTGGAACAAATCCCTCCTGAGATGTGTGCAAACCTGGTGGGCAACTACAAGAAACGTCTGACCTCTGTGATTGCCAACAAGGGTTTTGCCACCAAGTACTAAATCATGTTTTGCAGAGGAGTGTTTTCTGGATTTTTGTTGTTATTCTGTCTCCCACTGTTCAAATAAACCTACCATTAAAATTATAGACTGATCATATCTTTGTCAGTGGGCAAACGTACAAAATCAGCAGGGGATTAAATACTTTTTTCCCTCACTGTAGTTGACAGGCTACAGAAAAAGGCTACAATAATGCAAAGGAGATCGGAATGAAATGAACTAAACATCTGGGAAATCGAGAGAGCGGGGCCTCCCTCACTTACGTTTCATTGAAACACTCAAATATATCTCTCCCAACTTCCACTTTAGAAATTATAATTGTTGTAAACTACAGCGGTTCAATGTTTTCTAGGAATAGACTGTAACTTAGTTTATTCAGCTAGCTAACTTGGTACAGTATTCTTCCTTGAAAACCGTCCAGGGCACCGAATCCTATGACGCCAAAGCCAACTAGCATGCCAGCCTCCAATAACACGGTTTAGCACCAATACTCAGTTACAACAAACCACCAGTGTGTTAACACGCCAAGCAGATCATTTGTGTCCGTGTCTAACGTTGTGTAAGGTTTTGGGTTAGTTTTGACAGTTTGAGTGAGTATGTCGTCAACTTATTCAGCCAGTTAGTTAGCTAGAATAGTTAGCATACTAGCTAGCCATTGCTCTCTGCCAACGAACTAACCCCTCCTCCCACGGCACGAACACACAGAGAGCCAAGGTAACGTTAACTAGTCACCCATGTCCCGAATTCCCTTGAACAACTCTGGTTACCAGTATGTAAAAACAAAACAAAAATAAATGTAGGTTATAACTTACCCTTAGTAGCTACTGTTAGCCAGTTAAGTGCAAATCTAGCCACTGAATTGATTCAGCCAGTTCGCGTCCTTCCCAACGGAGAGAAAGTGTCTCCAAATATTAAAGCTAGGTCGTTCCAGCTATTGTTTAGTTAGCTATCCAGGTAGCTACATTTCGAGTACAGTAGCTACTAACTACGTAACTACCTAACATTAACGCTTCAGATAATGAGGTTAGAAAAACAGCTGAATGGTAGGTAGCTAGCTGGCATAATTACAGGTACTCTTAAGCGTGAAATAACATTGGAAACAACTATCCACAGTTGCTAATAGTTACCAGTAGCTACCCGCTAGCTAGCTAGCTTTATTGGTCCAGGTAGTGAGTTAGCTAGCCTCGTGCTTCACCGGGCTCAGCCGAATACAATACTTACCTACAATAATTACCTACAATAACCTACAATAACTACCTAGATAAACTACCTACAATACCTAACTACAATCTAACTACAATCTAAATACATGGTTTAAGCTTTACTCGACACCATATAAGCCAAGCTTACCTCCCGCCAGAGAAAGACACACCACCTCACACATACACACAGACACCTCTGTGCCATGAACAGAGTCAGAAATCCATCACTGTCATACTCTTACTGTGCACACGCTTCAAGACAGATTACTGGAGAACCAGCAGACGTGCACAAACACACACACACACACACACACACGTTCACGCTCTTTCTTTTTACCCTCCCCCGTCTGTTTTTCTCTCTCACACATACACACACATACACAGGACCATGAGATCTGCGGTTTAAAGTATAGTTACTTTAAAGCGCTTAGTCAGGGCATGTCTTCGGTCATCAGCATTACCTCTGTGTTGGTCAATAGGCGCTTTAACCCAAGGTTCCTGAGTCACTTCTCTCATCAACACTTCAAGCTAGTCAACCATGTCATCCATCATTAAGGCAATAGCCAAAGCCCTTGTGCCGATCAGTAACTCTGTCAATGTCCCTCTACGGGTGCCACACACTTGTGTGTGTTTGACAGAGTCTCACACACACTTCTGAGAGTGTGTTGACTCTCAAACGCTCTGCTGAGGTCTCCATCATCACCAGCTGTCTAGCATGTCTGTCGTAAACAGCAGTGTGTTTGCTGAGTTTCCCACTGTGGGCGTATGAAGCATGTTACTGCGAGGCTTTGTGAGCTTGGCAATGGAAGTTATGACCGCTCTGCTCGGAGCTGCACTTGGTTCCAATTAGTTCATGACATTCCAGGCTATTGTCAAGCCATATGGTGGGGGTCAAAAGGACTGTTATACATTCAGTTTAGATGTTCTGTAGGATCCAGCACATTTCACCTGTCATCATTCACCTGTACATGCAGTAAACAGACAGCCTCACTCCCCTCAGAGCTGAATTAAGTGTTTTAAGTGTTATTATATTATATTTTATTATTTATGTACAATGTAATTCAGTTTCTCAATCATCGTAACTGTACGTGTATGTGTACATGTGTATGTGTACATGTATGTGAAATAAATCTGAATAGAATATAAGTCATAGAATGTCTGGATACTGTAGCACGCATCCTCCTTTAAAATCTTTCAACATGCACACAAACCATTTGTATAATGTAGGGGTTCCCAAATATTTTGCCCAAGCAGAATGTTTTTCTTTTATTTCAGAGTTTCTTGCACGACCCCATTTTCAAATCAGGCAACCCATGTGGGGTTACGACCCCTAGTTTTGGAAACACTTGTATAATGGTTTATGTACAGTTTACATGCTCTTTTGTGAGAGCTGCAGTAAAATTGATATGGGGGAGAATAGGAGATTGCCCAAATGTGTAACACAGCAGTAGGGCAAAAAGCCATTTTCCTCTCGTTTATTTTGGATTGCGCAAGCATACTACAATTTAATTGGCTTCGATGATTTCTTTGTTAGTGTAAATGTGTCTGCAGGAACAGCCCATCCTGTCTGCGTCCTGTCTACCTGGGCACTGTTCCACAACATCTTCCTTCACACTATACCCAGTCATAGAGATGTAATGGTCAAATGTAATGATCATTTCACAATTTAAACACCCATTACATTGCTTATACAAACCAAACCCATCCTGACCAGACCAATCAGTCTGTTTTCCTTTAGAACATTTTCCATAATTTGTTCATCCTTCGTTACGACCAGGGATGAAAGTGAGGAAATGGCTGTAGTAGGTGCCCTGTGCTCCCTGTACTCCCTGTGCTCCCTGTGTGCATGTGTTTGTGTGTGGTACCTGGCTGCCTGTGTGTGTTGGTCAGGATGGCACACACCACACAGTAACACAGTATCCCATTAAACCAAGCTGTTTATCTTCCCCTCTCCAAACACCATCACCACACCCCGCACCCCCCCATGGCTCTTCATTTTGATAACAGCTCTGAAACCATTATTTTTTTTTGCTGGATGTACAGTGGGGGAAAAAAGTATTTAGTCAGCCACCAATTGTGCAAGTTCTCCAACTTAAAAAGATGAGAGAGGCCTGTAATTTTCATCATAGATACACGTCAACTATGACAGACAGATTGAGAAAAAAAAATCCAGAAAATCACATTGTAGGATTTTTTATGAATTTATTTGCAAATGATGGTGGAAAATAAGTATTTGGTCACCTACAAACAAGCAAGATTTCTGGCTCTCACAGACCTGTAACTTCATCTTTAAGAGGCTCCTCTGTCCTCCACTCGTTACCTGTATTAATGGCACCTGTTTGAACTTGTTATCAGTATAAAAGACACCTGTCCACAACCTCAAACAGTCACACTCCAAACTCCACTATGCCCAAGACCAAAGAGCTGTCAAAGGACACCAGAAACAAAATTGTAGACATGCACCAGGCTGGGAAGACTGAATCTGCAATAGGTAAGCAGCTTGGTTTGAAGAAATCAACTGTGGGAGCAATTATTAGGAAATGGAAGACATACAAGACCACTGATAATCTCCCTCGATCTGGGGCTCCACGCAATATCTCACTCCGTGGGGTCAAAATTATCACAAAAATCCCAGAACCACACGGGGGGGACCTAGTGAATGACCTGCAGAGAGCTGGGACCAAAGTAACAAAGCCTACCATCAGTAACACACTACGCCGCCAGGGACTCAAATCCTGCAGTGGCAGATGTGTCCACCTGTTTAAGCCAGTACATGTCCAGGCCCGTCTGAAGTTTGCTAAAGTGCATTTGGATGATCCAGAAGAGGATTGGGAGAATGTCATATGGTCAGATGAAACCAAAATAGAACTTTTTGGTAAAAACTCAACTCGTCGTGTTTGGAGGACAAAGAATGCTGAGTGCATCCAAAGAAAACCATAACTACTGTGAAGCATGGGGGTGGAAACATCATGCTTTGGGGCTGTTTTTCTTCAAAGGGACCAGGACGACTGATCCGTGTAAAGGAAAGAATGAATGGGGCCATGTATCGTGAGATTTTGAGTGAAAACCTCCTTCCATCAGCAAGGGCATTGAAGATGAAACGTGGCTGGGTCTTTCAGCATGACAATGATCCCAAACACACCACCCGGGCAACGAAGGATTGGCTTCGTAAGAAGCATTTCAAGGTCCTGGAGTGGCCTAGCCAGTCTCCAGATCTCAACCCCATAGAAAATCTTTGGAGGGAGTTGAAAGTCTGTGTTGCCCAGCAACAGCCCCAAAACATCACTGCTCTAGAGGAGATCTGCATGGAGGAATGGGCCAAAATACCAGCAACAGTGTGTGAAAACCTTGTGAAGACTTACAGAAAACGTTTGACCTGTGTCATTGCCAACAAAGGGTATATAACAAAGTATTGAGAAACTTTTGTTATTGACCAAATACTTATTTTCCACCATAATTTGCAAATAAATTCATAAAAAATCCTACAATGTGATTTTCTTGATTTGTTTTCCTCATTTTGTCTGTCATAGTTGACGTGTACCTATGATGAAAATTACAGGCCTCTCTCATCTTTTTAAGTGGGAGAACTTGCACAATTGGTGACTGACTAAATACTTTTTTTCCCCACTGTATGCGGCTTGTGTGTTGTTTGATATTAAATGCTCATTAAATCTATCTTTAAGGGCAGGTAGGCCTCCAGTAGAAAGCTGCGGTGGAATTAATTTGTGTTATTTTAGCGGGTAAGAGATCACACATCATATTGAGATGAGAGAATTAGCTATGTTACCTGGGCAGTAGCAATAACACTCACAGATTATACTGTAATGCCCAGGACAGATTGTACTGGTGTGTGTGTACACAAGCTTTTCCTGTCTGTATCAGCGATGATATCATGCAGTGATATACTGTATGACTGGTGTGAGTGAGGGGTGGGATGATGACCACAGCACCGGGGTGTACCGGGAAGCCCGTATCAGCGAGGGCCAGCTCCCAGCATCAGGACTTTCTCGCAGTCAGTATATGGACTGGGGCTCCCTATCTGGGCTAAAGCTCTGGAGCTGAATCCCACCACCTCCATGGGGATCACAAATCACCAACAGCATGACAAAACCTCTCAATTTTTACAGAAGGTCAGGCACAAAGAAGGCGAGCTTTGATTAAAGAGGGGTGCAGTATTTGTTTCTGAGGCAGTCTACCTATTCTCAAGCTGATAGCGTTCTCCCTGTAGACATTGACAATATAAGTGTTTAATGATGCATGATTTGGCATACATGTTTTATAGAGTTTACAGTGAATTGATGGTTTGAAATAGAAGGGTTATTATCTCTACTGGCAGATGGGTGTCGCTATTGTCCTGGCCTGGGCAGGTCAGCACAGACACTAGAGACTAAAATACTTTAAATGGCGCCGACGAAGATGGCGGCTACACGACTAGCTCTTAGGAAATGTTGCAGTATTTTGTTTTTTTATGTATTATTTTGTACATTATTAGTTCAGAAAGTGTTTTGCATCATTACATACAGCTGGGAAAAACTATTGGATATCAGAGCGGCGGTAACTCACCAGTATTACGACCAGGAATACGACTTTCCCGAAGCATATCCTTTGTTTGCTCTCCCCAGGGCAACTGAACTGATTCCAGCGGCTGACCCAAAACATCGCCGGCGGAGGAGAGGCACTCAGAGCTGCCTGCTGGTTCGACTTAGGAGGCACGCACACCACCCACCGCTTCCAAGTATTCTACTCGCTAAAGTTCAGTCTTAGGTTAACAAGGTCGACAAACTACGGGCAAGGATTTCTTTCCAGAGAGACATCAAGGACTGTAACATACTCTGTTTTACGGAAACATGGCTCTCTTTGGATATTCTGTCGAAATCGGTCCAGCCAGATGGGTTCTCAGTTCATCGCGCAGACAGAAATAGATATCTCTCCGGGAAGCAGAAGAGCGGAGGTGTGTGTTTCATGATTAACGACTCATGGTGTAATTGTAGTAACATACAGGAACTCGAGTCCTTCTGTTCACCCGACCTAGAATATCTCGCAATCAAATGCCGACTGTATTATCTCCCAAGAGAATTTTCTTCGGTTATAGTCACGGCCGTGTATATCCCCCCTCAAGCCGATACCACGACGGCCCTCAAATAACTTCACTGGACCTTATGCAAACTGGAAGCCACATATCCTGAGGCTGCATTTATTGTAGCCGAGGATTTTAACAAAGCAAATTTGAGGACTAGGCTGCCAAAGTTCTATCAACATATCGACTGTTGTACTCGCGCTGCTAAAATCCTCAACCACCCTCCTTTCGGCAAATCTGACCACGACTCCATTTTGCTTCTCCCTTCCTATAGGCAGAAACTCAAACAGGAAGTACCCGTGCTAAGGACTATTCAACGCTGGTATGACCAATCGGAATCCACGCTTCAAGATTGTTTTGATCACGCGGACTGGGATATGTTCCGGGTAGCTTCCGAAAATATTTTTTACGTATATACTGAAACGGTGACTGAGTTTATCAGGAAGAGTATAGGTGATGTTGTGCCCACTGTAACTATTAAAACCTACCCTAACCAGAAACCGTGGATAGATGGCAGCATTCGCCCAAATCTGAAAGCGCCAACCACCGCATTCAACCATGGCAAGGTGACTGGGAATATGGCAGAATACAAACAGTGTAGCTACTCACTACGCAAGGCAATTAAACTGGCAAAACATCAGTAGTTCAGCATTCAACACCATAGTACCCTCCAATCTCATCATTAAGCTCGAGGCCCTGGGTCTGAACCCCACCCTGTGCAACTGGGTCCTGGACTTCCTGACGTGCCACCCCCAGGTGGTGAACGTAGGAAACAACATCTCCACTTCACTGATCCTCAACACTGGGGCCCCACAAGGGTGCGTGCTCAGCCCCCTCCTGTACTCCCTGTTCACCCATGTCTGCGTGGCCAAGCACACCTCCAACTCAATCATCAAGTTTGCAGTTTGCTACTACACAACAGTAGTAGACTTGATTACCAACAAAGACGAGACCGCCTACAGGGAAGAGGTGAGGGCTCTGAGAGTGTGGTGCCAGGAAAATAACCTCAAACTCAACATCAACAAAAGAAAGGAGATGATGGTGGACTTCAGGAAACAGCAGAGGGTGCAACCCCCCCTATCCACATCGACGGGACCGCAGTGGAGAAGGTGGAAAGCTTCAAGTTCCTTGGCGTACACATCACCGACAAACTGAAATGGTCCACCCACGCAGACAGTGTGGTGAAGAAGGAGCAACAGCACCTCTTCAACCTCAGGAGGCTGAAGAGATTTGGCTTAGCACCTAAAACCCTCACAAACTTTTACAGATGCACAATTGAGAGCATCCTGTCGGGCTGTATCACCACCTGGTATGGCAACTGCACTGCCCACAACCACAGGGCTCCCCAGAGGGTGGTGCAGTCTGCCCGAACTCATTAACGGGGGCAAACTCAAAGATCATGAAGGACATCAACCACCCGAGCCACTGCCTGTTCACCCCGCTATCATCCAGAAGGCGAGGTCAGTACAGGTGCATCAAAGCTGGGACCGAGAGAATGAAAAACAGCTTCTATCTCAAGGCCATCAGACTGTTAAATAGCCATCACTAGCACATTAGAGGCTGCTGTTGCCTATTGAATTCACTGGCCACTTTAAGAAATGTAACACTAGTCACTTTAATAATGTTTACATATCTTGCACTACTCATCTCATATGTACAGTGGGGAGAACAAGTATTTGATACACTGCCGATTTTGCAGGTTTTCCTACTTACAAAGCATGTAGAGGTCTGTAATTTTTATCATAGGTACACTTAAACTGTGAGAGACTGAATCTAAAACAAAAATCCAGAAAATCACATTGTATGATTTTTAAGTAATTAATTTGCATTTTATTGCATGACATAAGTATTTGATCACCTACCAACCAGTAAGAATTCCGGCTCTCACAGTCCTGTTATTACCTGTATTAACTGCACCTGTTTGAACTCGTTACCTGTATAAAAGACACCTGTCCACACTCTCAATCAAACAGACTCCAACCTCTCCACAATGGCCAAGACCAGAGAGCTGTGTAAGGACATCAGGGATAAAATTGTAGACCTGCACAAGGCTGGGGTGGGCTACAGGACAATAGGCAAGCAGCTTGGTGAGAAGGCAACAACTGTTGGCACAATTATTAGAAAATGGAAGAAGTTCAAGATGACGGTCAATCACCCTCGGTCTGGGGCTCCATGCAAGATCTCACCTCGTGGGGCATCAATGATCATGAGGAAGGTGAGGGATCAGCCCAGAACTACACGACAGGACCTGGTCAATGACCTGAAGAGAGCTGGGACCACAGTCTCAAAGAAAACCATTAGTAACACACTATGCCGTCATGGATTAAAATCCTGCAGCGCACGCAAGGTCCCCCTGCTCAAGCCAGCGCATGTCCAGGCCCGTCTGAAGTTTGCCAATGACCATCTGGATGATCCAGAGGAGGAATGGGAGAAGGTCATGTTGTCTGATGAGACAAAAATAGAGCTTTTTGGTCTAAACTCCACTCGCCGTGTTTGGAGGAAGAAGAAGGATGAGTACAACCCCAAGAACACCATCCCAACCGTGAAGCATGGAGGTGGAAACATCATTCTTTGGGGATGATTTTCTGCAAAGGGGACAGGACAACTGCACCGTATTGAGGGGAGGATGGATGGGGCCATGTATCGCAAGATCTTGGCCAACAACCTCCTTCCCTCAGTAAGAGCATTAAAGATGGGTCGTGGCTGGGTCTTCCAGCATGACAACGACCCGAAACACACAGCCAGGGCAACTAAGGAGTGGCTCCGTAAGAAGCATCTCAAGGTCCTGGAGTGGCCTAGCCAGTCTCCAGACCTGAACCCAATAGAAAATCTTTGGAGGGAGCTGAAAGTCCGTATTGCCCAGGGACAGCCCCGAAACCTGAAGGATCTGGATAAGGTCTGTATGGAGGAGTGGGCCAAAATCCCTGCTGCAGTGTGTGTAAACCTGGTCAAGACCTACAGGAAACATATGATCTCTGTAATTGCAAACAAAGGTTTCTGTACCAAATATTAAGTTCTGTTTTTCTGATGTATCAAATAATTATGTCATGCAATTAATTACTTAAAAATCATACAAAGTGATTTTCTGGATTTTTGTTTTAGATTCTGTCTCTCACAGTTGAAGTGTACCTATGATAAAAATTACAGACCTCTACATGCTTTGTAAGTAGGAAAACCTGCAAAATCGGCAGTGTATCAAATACTTGTTCTCCCCACTGTATATACTGCATTCTATTCTATAATATTCTACTGTATCTTAGTCCATTGCTTGTCCATATATGTATATATTCTTAAATTCCATTCCTTACTAGTTTTGTGTGTATTGGGTATATGTTGTGAAATTGTTAGATATTACTTGTTAGATATTACTGCACTGTCGGAGCTAGAAGCACAAGCATTTCGCTAACCCGCTATAAAATCTGCTAAACACGTGTATGTGACAAATGAAATTTGATTTGATTTGAATAGCTGTATCCGTCCATCTTAGAGAGAGGGGGATTGAGAAGGCTGATGTTAGAGAGTGGGGGGGGTGAGAAGGCTGATGTTAGAGAGAGGGGGGTTGAGAAGGATGTTGTTAGGGGGGGGATTGAGAAGGCTGATGTTAGAGAGAAGGGGGGTTGAGAAGGCTGATGTTAGGGGGGGGGGGGGGTAGAGGAGGCTATAGTCATGGGGCAGGGGACCTGACCTGCCCTGGCGTGGGACCACAGTTCCTCTCATCTGGTCCATAGCGCCTCCATAGAGCTCTGCCGGGGAGTAGGGTGTACCCAGCCTACCCTCAGCCCTCAGCCCCAGCCACAGACTCAACCTACCATGGTAATTTCACAAATGAATGGTTCTCTTTTCCTACGACAGCTATGCTGCTGACTTTGTTAACATTCATGGAGAGACCACACCCATCTTATAGCAGGAATGTTATCCTTGAACATGGTGAACTGCAGAATGTGAGTGTGTGTGTATATGTGGAGCTCAAGGGGCCACAATCAATTAGTCACCAAAGTATTTTTCTTTTCTGGATTCTTCAGTGAACGTCTCACTTGGGCTGTGCTGGTTAATGGCCGTTGTAAAACTATGAGTCCGTAAACACATAAAAGTGTATACAAAAGTATAAAGTATGTGTTTGAGTGTGTGTGTATGTGTTTGAGTGTGTGTGTATGTGTCTGTGTGTGTGTGTGTGTGTGTGTGTGTGTGTGTGTGTGTGTGTGTGTGTGTGTGTGTGTGTGTGTGTGTGTGTGTGTGTGTGTGTGTGTGTGTGTGTGTGTGTGTGTGTGTGTGTGTGTGTGTGTGTGTGTGTGTGTGAATGACTGACCCTCAAACCTATTCATCCATAAACTGAACATCAGTACTCTGCTTCTCCCCTATTCTCCATTTTATCCATGCTTGTGTGACTGGTTCTTGTACTTCCTATCCCTAGCCCCAGAGGGTGGTGTTGCTCCAGCACTGCCCCTTCCCACCCCATCCTATCCTATATTGATTTATGATCCTCGATCCATGAAAGCTCCTCTTCTACTCCACACACACCTCCCTTCCCTTTCTTCCTCCCTCTCTCCGTCTAGCCTCAGAGAGCAGCACTAACACATGATGCCATCACATGTTCACTCTCCCTATGGCTGTTAGTGAGCCATGTATTTAAAAAAAAAACTGTGGGTTAACTTTCCCGATAAATGATAAAGATACACTACATATTCAAAAGTATGTGGACACCCCTTCAAATTAGTGGATTCGGCTATTTCAGCCACACCCGTTGCTGACAGGTGTATAAAATTGAGCACACAGCCGTGCAATTTCCATAAACAAACAGTAGAATGGCCTTACTGAAGAGCTCAGTGACTTTCAACGGGGCACCGTCAAAGAATGCCACCTTTCCAAGAAGTCAGTTCGTCAGATTTCCCGGTCAACTGTAAGTTCTGTTATTGTGAAGTGGAAACGTCTAGGAGCAACAACAGCTCAGCCGCGAAGTGGTAGGCCACACATGCAAACAGAATGGGACCACCGAGTGCTGAAGCGTGTAGCGCGTAAAAATTGTCTGTCCTCGAACCACTACCGAGGTTCCAAACTGCCTCTGGAAGCAACGACAGCACAATAACTATTTGTCTAGAGCTTCATGAAAAGGGTTTCCTTGGCCAAGCAGCCACACACAAGCCTATGATCACCAAGCACAATGCCAAGTGTTGGCTGGAGTGGTGTAAAGCTCGACAACATTGGACTCTGGAGCAGTGGAAACACGTTATTTTATTTTTTATTTAACTAGGCAAATCAGTTAAGAACAAATTCTTATTTACAATGATGGCCTACACCGGCCAAACCCGGACAACGCTGGGCCAATTGTGCGCCGCCCTATGGGACTCCCAATAACGACCGGTTGTGATACAGCCTGGAATCGAACCAGGGAGTCTGTAGTGATGCCTCAAGCACTGAGATGCAGTGCCTTAGACCGCCACGCCACCCGGGAGTTATCACGCTTCACCATCTGGCAGTCCGACGGTTGAATCTGGGTTTGGCGGATGCTACTTGCCCCAATGCATAGTGCCAACTTTAAAGTTTGGTGGAGGAGGAATAATGGTCTGGGGCTGTTTTTCATGGTTCTGGCTAGGCCCCTTAGTTCCAGTGAAGATAAATCTTAGCACTACAGCATACAATGACATTCTAGATTATTCTGTGCTTCCAACAGTTTGGGGAAGGCCCTTTACTGTTTCAGCATGACAATGGCCCTGTGCACAAAGCGTGGTCCATAAAGAAATGGTTTGTCGAGATCGGTGTGGAAGAACTTGACTGAACTGCACAGAGCCCTGACCTCAACCCAATCTAACACCTTTGGGATGAATTGGAACGCCGACTGCGAGCCAGGCCTAATCGCCCAACATCATTGCCGACCTCACTAATGCTCTTGTGGCTGAATGGAAGCAAGTCCCCGTAGCAATGTTCCAACATCCTAGTGGAAAGCCTTCCCAAAAGAGTGGAGGCTGTTATAGCAGCAAAGGGGGGACCAACTCCATATTAATGCCCATGATTTTTGGAATGAGATGTTCGACCAGCAGGTGTCCACATACTTTTGGTAATGTAGTGTATGTCATGTGTTCATAACGGAGGAGATGTTATTGTTTCCATGGTAATGCTGGTCTGACCGTATAGCTCCACATCTCCCATCAGCCTTTGGGCTCAGCGCCTGAGAGGGGGCCTCCCATCCAACCTAAACACACATACACAAACACACTCCACATTTCGTCTATCCCTGAATCTCTCTTCTCCTTCAACTCCAAGCTGTAAGCACTCCAAATACAGACACTGGCCATGCTCATAACGTCCCTCCTTCATCTCCTTATCTCCTATCCAAAGAGATAATACAAGTATTTGTTGAAAACAGCTGTTTCTCTAAATCCTACAGACTTGACTATTTGGCTGCATACTTTTCTAAGAAGGCTAATGTCTCAGCTCTTCGTCTCAGGCTCAGGGAGAAAGGAAAGGATGAGGCAGATTGAGATCATGGTTGAGCAAAGTCAAGTCCCTCTCACTCTAGTCTCTAGAGTCTACTGAGTCAATGGCATGCCCCTGAGTTAAAAACTTCATATACAGTGGGGGAAAAAAGTATTTAGTCAGCCACCAATTGTGCAAGTTCTCCCACTTAAAAAGATGAGAGAGGCCTGTAATTTTCATCATAGGTACAAGTCAACTAGGATAGACAAAATGAGGAAAAAAATTCCAGAAAATCACATTGTAGGATTTTTAATGAATTGATTTGCAACTTATGGTGGAAAATAAGTATTTGGTCAATAACAAAAGTTTCTCAATACTTTGTTATATACCCTTTGTTGGCAATGACACAGGTCAAACGTTTTCTGTAAGTCTTCACAAGGTTGTCACACACTGTTGCTGGTATTTTGGCCCATTCCTCCATGCAGATCTCCTCTAGAGCAGTGATGTTTTGGGGCTGTCGCTGGGCAACACAGACTTTCAACTCCCTCCAAGATTTTCTATGGGGTTGAGATCTGGAGACTGGCTAGGCCACTCCAGGACATTGAAATGCTTCATGCAAGGCCACTCCTTCGTTGCCCGGGCGGTGTGTTTGGGATCATTGTCATGCTGAAAGACCCAGCCACGTTTCATCTTCAATGCCCTTGCTGACGGAAGGAGGTTTTCACTCAAAATCTCACGATACATGGCCCCATTCATTCTTTCCTTTACACGGATCAGTCGTCCTGGTCCCTTTGCAGAAAAACAGCCCCAAAGCATGATGTTTCCACCCCCATGCTTCACAGTAGGTATGGTGTTCTTTGGATGCAACTCAGCATTCTTTGTCCTCCAAACACGACGAGTTGGGTTTTTACCAAAAAAGTTCTATTTTGGTTTCATATGACATTCTCCCAATCCTCTTCTGGATCATCCAAATGCACTCTAGCAAACTTCAGACGGGCCTGGACATGTACTGGCTTAAGCAGGGGGACACGTCTTGCACTGCAGGATTTGAGTCCCTGGCGGCGTAGTGTGTTACTGATGGTAGGCTTTGTTACTTTGGTCCCAGCTCTCTGCAGGTCATTCACTAGGTCCCCCCGTGTGGTTCTGGGATTTTTGCTCACCGTTCTTGTGATCATTTTGACCCCACGGGGTGAGATCTTGCGTGGAGCCCCAGATTGAGGGAGATTATCAGTGGTCTTGTATGTCTTCCATTTGCTAATAATTGCTCCCACAGTTGATTTCTTCAAACCAAGCTGCTTACCTATTGCAGATTCAGTCTTCCCAGCCTGGTGCAGGTCTACAATTTTGTTTCTGGTGTCCTTTGACAGCTCTTTGGTCTTCGCCATAGTGGAGTTTGGAGTGTGACTGTTTGAGGTTGTGAACAGGTGTCTTTTATACTGATAACAAGTTCAAACAGGTGCCATTAATACAGGTAACAAGTGGAAGACAGAGGAGCCTCTTAAAGAAGAAGTTACAGGTCTGTGAGAGCCAGAAATCTTGCTTGTTTGTAGGTGACCAAATACTTATTTTCCACCATAATTTGCAAATAAAATAATTAAAAATCCTACAATGTGATTTTCTGGATTTTTTTTCCTCAATTTGTCTTTCATAGTTGACGTGTACCTATGATGAAAATTACAGGCCTCTCTCATCTTTTTAAGTGGGAGAACTTGCACAATTGGTGGCTGACTAAATACTTTTTTTCCCCACTGTACAGTAGTAAAGTACAGCACATACCATCTCAAAATGAAAGACGGGAGAGAGGGAGAGGGTAGAAAGAGAGGGACAGTGGAAAAGAGGAAGGGAGAGAGATCGTTCATTTAGTTGGGACCGATGCCAGCTCTTCCTAGCCTCCTCTGTGTGTGTGTGTTTGCCAAAGGCCAACACAGAACACTCCAGGGATTCCTCCCTCACCTTACAGAAACTCTCATCCAGCCCTCCTTTATTTTTTTTATTTTTTTTATTTGACTAGGCAAGTCAGTTAAGAACAAATTCTTATTTACAATCACGGCCTACCCCGGCCAAACTCTGACGACGCTGGGCTAATTGTGCGCCGCCCTATGGGACTCCCAAACACGGCCGGATTGTGATACAGCCTGGAATCAAACCAAGGTCTGTTGTGATGCCTCTAGCACCGAGATGAAGTGCCTTAGACCGCTGCGCCACTTTACTCAATATCCCTCCTTACATCCCTCTAGCCGTTCATCTCAGCCTCCCTCTCTCCCTGTATTTGACAGGCAGTCAGCTTGATGTGACACACAGGAGAGGACAACTGGAGACAGTGTTCCTTGCCTGGCTGTCTGGCTCAAATGTCTGGCCCTGTGAGTCATGGTTAGGGCCAGACAGAATGTTCTTAAGCCCCAAGAAAATATCAAAAATACAAATCAAAATATACAGTTGAAGTCGGAAGTTTACATACACTTAGGTTGGAGTCATTAAAACTTGTTTTTCAACCACTCCACAAATGTCTTGTTAACAAACTATAGTTTAGGCAAGTCAGTTAGGACATCTACTTTGTGCATGACACAAGTAATTTTTCCAACAATTATTTACAGACATATTATTTCACTTATAATTCACTGTATCACAATTCCAGTGGGTTAGATGTTTACATACACTAAGTTGACTGTGCCTTTAAACACATTTCAGAAAATGATGTCATGGCTTTAGAAGCTTCTGATAGGCTAATTGACATAATTTGAGTCAATTGGAGGTGTACCTGTGGATGTATTTCAAGACCTACCTTCAAACTCAGTGCCTCTTTGCTTGACATCATGGGAAAATCAAAAGAAATCAGCCAAGACCTCAGAAAAACAATTGTAAACCTCCACAAGTCTGGTTCATCCTTGGGAGCAATTTCAAAACGCCTGAAGGTACCACGTTCATCTGTACAAACAATAGTATGAAAGTATAAACACCATGGGACCACGCAGCCATCATACCGCTCAGGGAGGAGACGCGTTCCGTCTCCTAGAGATGAACGTACCGCAATCGACCGCGATAACCGCAATCGATAATAGACAGTACTGTGCAGCCGTCTTCATCGACCTGGCCAAGGCTTTCGACTCTGTCAACCACCACATTCTTATTGGCAGACTAAATAGCCTTGGTTTCTCAAATGACTGCCTCGCCTGGTTCACCAACTACTTCTCAGATAGAGTTCAATGTGTCAAATCGGAGGACCTATTGTCTGGACCAATGGCAGTCTCTATGGGGGTGCCACAGGGTTCAATTCTTGGGCCGACTCTTTTCTCTGTGTATATCAATGATGTCGCTCTTGCTGCTGGTGACTCTCAGATCCACCTCTACACAGACGACACCATTTTGTATACATCTGGCACTTCATTGGACACTGTGTTAACAAACCTCCAAACGAGCTTCAATGCCATACAACACTCCTTCAGTAGCCTCCAACTGCTCTTAAACACTAGTAAAACTAAATGCATGCTCTTCAATCGAACGCTGCTGGCACCCACCCACCCGACTAGAATCACTACTCTCGACGGGTCTGACTTAGAGTATGTGGACTACTACAAATACCTAGGTGTCTGGTTAGACTGTAAACTCTCCTTCCAGAATCACATTAAGAATCTCCAATCCAAAGTTAAATCTAGAATCGGTTTCCTATTTCGCAACAATGCCTCCTTCACTCATGCTGCCAAACATGCCCTCGTAAAACTGACTATCTTACCGATCCTTGACTTTGGCGATGTCATTTACAAAATAGCCTCCAACACTCTACTCCGCAAATTGGATGTAGTCTATCACAGTGCCATCCGTTTTGTCTCCAAAGCCCCATATACTACCCACCACTGTGACCTGTACGCTCTTGTTGGCTGGTCCTCACTACATATTCGTCGCCAAACCCACTGGCTCCAGGCCATCTATAAATCACTGCTAGGCAAATCCCCGCCTTATCTTAGCTCATTGGTCACCATAGCAACACCCACCCGTAGTATGCGCTCCAGCAGGTATATCTCACTGGTCATCCCCAAAGCCAGCACCTCCTTTGGCCGCCATTCCTTCCAGTTCTCTGCTGCCAATGACCGGAACAAATTGCAAAAATCTCTGAAGCTGGAGACTCTTATCTCCCTCACTAACTTTAAGCATCAGTTGTCAGAGCACCTTATCGATCACTGCACCTGTACACAGCCCATCTGAAATTAGCCCACCCAACTACCTCATCCCTATATTGTTATTTATTTTGCACCCCAGTATCTCTATTTGCACATCATCTCTTGCACATCTATCATTCCAGTGTTAATACTAATTGTAATTATTTTGCACTATAGCCTATTTATTGCCTTACCTCCATAACTTGCTACATTTGCACACACTATATATATATTTTCTGTTGTATTTTTGACTTTATGTTTTGTTTTACCCCATATGTAACTCTGTGTTGTTGTTTTTATCACACTGCTTTGCTTTATCTTGGCCAGGTCGCAGTTGTAAATGAGAACTTGTTCTCAACTGGCTTACCTGGTTAAATAAAGGTGAAATAAATAAAAATAAATAAAAAATAAATAAAAAATTGGTGCAAAAAGTGCAAATCAATCCCAGAACAACAGCAAAGGACCTTGTGAAGATGCTGGAGGAGACAGGTACAAGGAAGAAGCCACTGATCCAAAACCTCCATAAAAATGCCAGACTATGGTTTGCAACTGCACATGGGGACAAAGATCGTACTTTTTGGAGAAATGTCCTATGGTCTGATGAAACAAAAATAGAACTGTTTGGCCATAATGACCATTGTTATGTTTGGAGGAAAAAGGGGGAGCTTGCAAGCCGAAGAACACCATCCCAACCGTAAAGCACGGGGGTGGCAGCATCATGCTGTGGGGTTGCATTGCTGCAAGAGGGACTGGTGCACTTCACAAAATAGATGGCATCATGAGGAAGGAAATTATGTGGATATATTGAAGCAACATCTCAAGACATCAGTCAGGAAGTTAAAGCTTGGTCGCAAATGGATCTTCCAAATGGACAATGACCCCAAGCATACTTCCAAAGTTGTGGTAAAATGGCTTAAGGACAACAAAGTCAAGGTATTGGAGTGGCCATCACAAAGCCCTGACCTCAATCCTATAGAAAATGTGTGGGCAGAACTGAAAAAACATGTGCAAGCAAGGAGGCCTACAAACCTGACTCAGTTACAACAGCTCTGTCAGGAGGAATGGGCCAAAATTCACCCAACTTATTGTGGGAAGCTTGTGGAAGGCTACCTGAAATGTTAAACAATTTAAAGGCAATGCTACCAAATACTAATTGAGTGTATGCAAACTTCTGACCCACTGGGAATGTGATGAAAGAAATTAAAGCTGAAATAAATCATTCTCTCTACTATTATTCTGACATTTCACATTCTTAAAATAAAGTGGTGATCCTAACTGACCTAAGACAGGTAATTTTTACTAGGATTAAATGTCAGGAATTGTGGAAAACTGAGTTTAAATGTATTTGGCTAATGTGTATGTAAACTTCCGACTTCAACTGTACATCAACATCAAATCAAATATATAATTGCTAAAGAGCATCAATGAATAACATTTTATTCATTTGATATTCACTCAACCAAATATACAGTATATTGAACTGAGAATCTGATGGACTGAGAATTTGGCCCTAGTCATGATGGCACGGCTCCAGAGGACCAGGAGGTTAGGGGGGCAGCTGCCCGGCTGTAAGCGGGAGAGGAGGCTCATTACCTGGGTCTTGGCCGGCCATAGCCCCTTGTCCTGGGGCCTCCTCTCTCATTAATCACCACTGACCGCGCTGCTTTGCTTGCCTCCTTAGCAAATGTATCTGGTCAGTGAGTGCAGGCATGTGTTTGCTTCAGTGTTTGTTAAGCCCAAAAAACTGGGCTGGTGAAAGGGGCAGGGGCTGAGGTAGAGAGAGCAAAAGAGATGGAGCGAGAGATCAACAGAGACAGGAGAAATACAGACAGAGGGAGAGAGATATTTCTAGACACTGTGTAGCAGGGCTGAGCTGAGAGCTGAGAGCTGTGTGTTAATTGGGATGCTGTGATCCTTAGACAGACAAGGCTCCCCGCCAGCCCATAATGAGCCCTCTTCAGGCAGGGGCAACCATTGCCATGGGAGACGCTAAGCATCAGGGCATTGCCACAGCGACCTCTGCCCTCCCCCCACTCCCACTCCTCATAGGCTCTGATTGAGCCAATTAGAGAGGAGAAGAGATGTATCATGACCGAGGCAGACTTAACCACTTGTGACATTGAACTGTTGATCATCAGAGCAAGAGTGCAAATAACCAAGCACTCTATATAACCTTGGAGATAGGCAGATAGTCCACACTGTTTGATATGACTGACAAAGGCCTTTGCTCAAGAAAAGACGACTGGCAGACTCCCCTCCTAAGTCTTATGATTCTGTGTCTCCATGCAAACCTGTAGAAGTCATTATGGACTATTACCACAGTATTTCCTTTTTGTTTTGTTTCTAGTTAGTTTTTCTGGTGAGATGCTGCCTGCCACTGCTGGGCTCAGATTGTGCCTCTGTAAGCAGGATCCATTGGGTTGTGATGGGGAGAAATTCCTGTGAAAGCGGTGAAAGCAGTCAGTGGTTGTTCAGCTGAGTGTGCACTATGTTTGTGTGTTGTGTGGTTGAGTTTGGGTTTTCATGCAGACAGACAGACACTTAGATGTAGACGCGATCTTTTCCTCCTCCTCTGGCATGGCATGTGTGAGTCTGTCACTGGGACGGGTACTGTACACACACACACACACACACACACACACACACACAGAGAAACACACTAACTATAGCAACCAGTGTTTCTCTGTTTGTTTGGAAGGACGAGAGACGGAGAGCTCGCAGCATTTGGTTGGCTAGGTGTGTTCGCAGGGGCGGGGTCTTGTTGTCAGCGCTGTGTGAATGAGGTACAGTGCATTTGGAAAGTATTCTGACCCATTTACTTTTTCTACATTTTGTTACGTTACAGCCTTATTCTAAAATTGATTAAATAAATTTAATCTACACACAATACCCCATAATGACAAATCGAAAACAGGTTTTTAGACATTTTTGCAAATGTATAAAAAATGAAAAACAGAAATACCTTATGAACGGAGCAAAGTACAGAGAGATCCTTGATGAAAACTTTTATTTTTTATTTAACTAGGCAAGTCAGTTAAGAACAAATCCTTATTTACAATGATCCTACACCGGCCAAACCCGGACGACGCTGGGCCTATTGTGCGCCGCCCTATGGGACTCCCAATCACGGCCGGTTGTGATACAGCCTGGAATCGAACCAGGGGTTCTGTAGTGACGCCTCAAGCACTGAGATGCAGTGCCTTAGACCGCTGCACCACTCGGGAGCCCAACTTGCTCCAGAGCGCTCAGGACCTCAGACTGGGGCGAAGGTTCACCTTCCAACAGGACAACAACCCTAAGCACACAGCCAAGACAACTCAAGAGTGGCTTCGGGACAAGTCTCTGGATGTCCTTGAGTGGCCCAGCCAGAGCCCGGACTTGAACCCGATCAAACATCTCTGGCTAGACCTGAAAATAGCTGTGCAGCGACGCTCCCCATCCAACCTGGCAGAGTTTGAGAGGATCTGCAGAGCAGAATGGGAGAAACTACCCACATACAGGTGTGCCAAGCTTGTAGCGTCATACCCAAGAAGAATCGAGGCTGTAATCGCTGCCAAAAGTGCTTCAACAAAGTACACAGTAAAGGGTCTGAATACTTATGTAAATGTAATATTTCAGGGTTTTTCTTTGTTTGTTTTTGAACAAATTAATAAAAACCTGTTTTTGCTTTGTCATTATGCGGTATTGTGTGTAGATTGATGAAGGGGGAAAAATAATTTAATCAATTTTAGAATAAGGCTCTAACGTAACAAAATGTGGAAAAAGTCAAGGGGTCTAAATACTTTCCCAAATGCACTGTATAACCAAACATTAACCATGTCGGTTAGCCTGCTGCTGCTGTTTCTAGGAGAATACATCTACATTGGACCTGTCACACACAGGCAGATTGGAACAGCAAACGTTTATAAGTGCTGGTGATTGTGTGAAACCCATTTCATGTACAGTAAAATTCTTAACAAGGATTTGTAATGCTGTTCATTGCCAGAATTGCTGTGTGTTTGTGTGTGTGTGTACTTTCTTGCATTTGCTTGCTTGCATGCGTGCATCTACATACAGTGTGTGTGTCTATAAAGCTGTAGAGATGAGCATACAGGGCATCTCTTCCCAGTCTGTCTATGCCAAGGCCTATCCTGTCCTCACCACAGTCATTGTTTCCAGATGCATTCCACTTTAGTCTTGCTCTCTCTACTTCACATGGGAACACAAGTCAGCCTGTCAAAGTTTCCTCTGGGAAGGATTAGAGAGTGCACAGGCCCTGAGAGAGAGGCTGTGGTATAGGTACAATTTGGAGTTTCTCTTCTCCCAAGACACCTAAAATGAAGTATTATAAACGAATAAACAGTGGTACCTTTATACAGAAATTTGACTGAGCTGTTGACTTACTGGATGAATTGCTTTAAAATGAAAATGATAGGGTGTGATTTACAATAAAGATCATCTTTAAGTTTCCTTTTCAGTGAGAGCTATCCTGGAAGGTGTTCCAGTGTAGGCTTGTCATCAGGAGACCAGGTGAGAGTGGTTAGCTAGGACGACACAGACCAGAGAGAGACCTATAAAGCAAACATTTACCATGCCCCACTGGCTGCTGTCTGGCCAACCCCCCTAACTGTACGGTACAGCAACCCATTAAAGCACACAGGATAAACACACACATACACACACACACACACATACACACCACACACAGACACACACATACACACGTGTATGTTTGAGAATTGTGAGGCCCGTAAAACAGGCCCAGGGACAGTCAAACTCACCTTGGATGAAACTGCAGGCGATAATTATACACATTAATGTAGTGGTATGTGGCACACATGGCCATTAACCCTAGGAGGTAACCTGTCTTTACCCAAACAGAGAATCTTGGTTGGGGTACATACAGCAGGATACAGGTATGTGCTGGAAGGAGAAAGGGGTAGAGCTGTAGTTAGTGGCCCGGTGGCATATAAGGGCCAACAGCAGGGGGTGCTACTTAGCCCTGCTACCCTAATGAGAGAGGAAAGACATCAAGAGAGGCAGAGAGAGAGAGACAGTCAGACAGAGGAGGGAACTTGGGAGGGAGACATTACTTGATGTTCCAATGGGAAACAGACAGATAACACATGTTTTGGCGCAAATGCTACCAACATTTTTGTCATTTGGAGATGACAAAAACACCCTTCCTTTCTCTCATTGTCAATAGCATAGGCTTCACATAGTATGTTTCTCTAACCTCAGTAAGTCCATATGGGTAATGTGCAGTGTAGTGTGTTGTAGAACAGGTCAGTGAGTAGAGTGCCAGTCTTCCCTGGGGTAATGCCACCACCACTTGCTCTATGGTGCTGTGTGTCACTGCTGCTGGCTCACTCTGACTAGAGCATCTGTCACATACAGCCCTGTTTTCATAGCCCTAAACTCTAATCAACTCTGTGGGGGAAAGTGTGTGTGTGTGTGTGTGTGTGTGTGTGTGTGTGTGCGCGCGTGCACGTGTGTGTGTGTGTGTGTGTGTGTGTGTGTGTGTGTGCGTGCGTGTGTGTGTGTGTGTGTGTGTGTGTGTGTGTGTGTGTGTGTGTGTGTGTGTGCACGTGTATGTGCATACTTTATTGCATACACTAATGCATATGTGTGTGCACAGTCTAGTCTGTACTGTATTCTGGTTCACACAGTTCTACAGTGGAAAGACTAGCTGGTCATTCTAATAAACAATCGCACGCTGGGCCTTAACTGTCTGTCTCTGTCTCCATGGTTGTGCCTGGCACTTCCAAAGTCATGCCAACACAGCTGCCAACTTCCTCACTGCCCCCATATACTGTGTGATCCACTCTCAGCAATCTACATGTGGGTTCTCCTCTTTCTCTCTCTCTCTCTCTCTCGCTCTTTCTCTCTCTATGTCTCTCTCTCTCTCTCTCTCTCTCGCTCTTTCTCTCTCTATGTCTCTCTCTCGCTTTCTCTAACTATCCCTCTCTCTCAAACAAACACACACCCTTCATAAGGACCCTGCCTTTTCACACAGTGCAGTCTATAAATTATGGGAGCTCGCTTTAGTCCGAAACAACATCTGCCCTGTCGGTCTCACCTTTGCAAACCAGCATTTCCAGTAACATATACACACACACACACACACACACACACACACAACACATGGCACTGGGGACTCAACTTGCATGGAGAATCTGGGAGGCTAAGCAGAAATAT
This sequence comes from Coregonus clupeaformis, assembly GCF_020615455.1. Lineage (NCBI taxonomy): Eukaryota > Metazoa > Chordata > Actinopteri > Salmoniformes > Salmonidae > Coregonus > Coregonus clupeaformis. Next base: position 2,971,565 of record NC_059227.1, read on the forward strand.
GATTTGGTTCTGTATTACTGGTTTAGGAGAGACAAAACATGAAAGGCTTGAAAATCACCCTACATCCGTGATTGCATGGATGACTAATTGTGATATGCAAGTCAGAAGTGTGTGTGAACATGAATTTATGCTCATGCACACTCTCTCATTCACACACACTCAATCATATAGGTGGTAGTGCAGACAAAGGATACACTACATAAAGCTTCTCTCCTCAGTTAACAATAGTGTCAGCTTTCCTACATGTAGTTGTTTTGTTACATGCCCTCACATTTCAACCCAAACAAGCTATTTCATCTTTATCCCATCTCAGTCTGAGCAAAGAATGCAATTGTGTTATCATAACAAATGTAATTAGTAAACTGTAGCATTCTAAAGCCATTTTAGTGTGTGTAAGTTATCACATTGCATTCCTATCTAGAGTTAAGCAGCTCTAACCGACCATCTATAACCATTCCCTGTTCAGATTATTTATGTTGACATACCATATGCTGTGTGCAGTGTTTAGTGTTGTCATACCGATCGCTGTGTGTTGTGCTCCACGCAGCTGCTTATCACACATTTTCTCTCTCTCTCTCTCTCTCTCTCTCTCTCTCTCTCTCTCTCTCTCTCTCTCTCTCTCTCTCTCTCTCTCTCTCTCTCTCTCTCTCTCTCTCTCTCTCGCTCTCTCTCTTTCTCTCTTTCCCGCTCTCTCTCTCCCTCCTCTCTCTCTCGCTCCTTCTCACCCTCCCTCACCCTCAGGTCAAATCCCTCTGTCTTTGTTTGAAGTTAGCTTTGGCTCATACCTTCAAAAGCCTCATGTATTATCGTTTTCCGACCCCAGAGAAAGAATTCCTAGAAAACACAAACTACAAACAGCCAGCCATTTATTTATCCACCCTAAAACCTTTGTTCACAGTTCACAGAACAATGTGTTATTTATCTATTTAAATTAGTTTGTTAGCGGCAGGCTAACTGATTATGGTAATTAGGTGTTTGGTTAACTGGGTTTCTGTGATAAACTCTTGCTCACAGGAGTCAGTGGTGTGTGAAGCACCCAGGGCCAAACATGAACACCTACACACATACAGTTGAAGTCGGAAGTTTACATACACCTTAGCCAAATACTTTTAAACTCAGTTTTTCACAATTCCTGACATTTAATCCTAGTAAAAATGCCCTGTCTTAGGTCAGTTAGGATCACCACTTTATTTTAAGAATGTGAAATGTCAGAATAATAGTAGAGTGAATTATTTATTTCAGCTTTTTGGTCCTCTGTAGCTCAGCTGGTAGAGCACGGCGCTTGTAACGCCAAGGTAGTGGGTTCGATCCCCGGAACCACCCATACACAAAAAATAAATAATTATGCACGCATGACTGTAAGTCGCTTTGGATAAAAGCGTCTGCTAAATGGCATATTATATTATATTATATTATATCACATTCCCAGTGGGTCAGAAGTTTACATACACTCAATTAATATTTGGTAGCATTGCCTTTAAATTGTTTAACTTGGGTCAAACGTTTTGGGTAGCCTTCCACAAGCTTCCCACAATAAATTAGGTGACTTTTGGCCCATTCCTCCTGACAGAGCTGGTGTAACTGTTTCAGGTTTGTAGGCCTCCTTGCTCGCACACGCTTTTTCAGTTCTGCCCACACATTTTCTATAGGATTGAGATCAGGGCTTTTTGATGGCCACTCCAATACCTTGACTTTGTTGTCCTTAAGCCATTTTGCCACAACTTTGGAAGTATGCTTGGGGTCATTGTCCATTTGGAAGACCCATTTGCGACCAAGCTTTAACTTCCTGACTGATGTCTTGAGATGTTGCTTCAATATATCCACATCATTTTCCTTCCTCATGATGCCATCTATTTTGTGAAGTGCACCTGTCCCTCCTGCAGCAAAGCACCCCCACAGCATGATGCTGCCACCCCCGTGCTTCACGGTTGGGATGGTGTTCTTCGGCTTGCAAGGCACCCCCTTTTTCCTCCAAACATAACGATGGTCATTATGGGCAAACAGTTCTATTTTTGTTTCATCAGACCAGAGAACATTTCTCCAAAAAGTATGATCTTTGTCCCCATGTGCAGTTGCAAACCGTAGTCTGGCTTTTTTATGGCGGTTTTGGAGCAGTGGCTTCTTCCTTGCTGAGTGGCCTTTCAGGTTATGTCGATATAGGACTCGTTTTACTGTGGATATAGATACTTTTGTACTTGTTTCCTCCAGCATCTTCACAAGGTCCTTTGCTGTTGTTCTGGGATTGATTTGCACTTTTTGCAGCAAAGTACGTTCACCTCTAGGAGACAGAACGCGCCTCCTGCCTGAGCGGTATGACGGATGCGTGGTCATTTCTTCAGCCTCCTGAGTTTGAAGAGGCTCTGTTGCACCTTCTTCACCACACTGTCTGCGTGGGTGGACCATTTCAGTTTGTCGGTGATGTGTACGCCAAGGAACTTGAAGCTTTCCCGTCGATGTGGATAGGGGGGTGCCCCCTCTGCTGTTTCCTGAAGTCCACAATCATCTCCTTTGTTTTGTTAATGTTGAGTGAGAGGTTATTTTCCTGGCACCACACTCCCAGAGCCCTCACCTCCTCCCTGTAGGCGGTCTCGTCATTGTTGGTAATCAAGCCTACGACTGTTGTGTCGTCTGCAAACTTGATGATTGAGTTGGAGGCGTGCTTGGCCACGCAGTCATGGGTGAACAGGGAGTACATTTTACATTTTACATTTTAGTCATTTAGCAGACGCTCTTATCCAGAGCGACTTACAGGAGCAATTAGGGTTAAGTGCCTTGCTCAAGGGTACAGGAGGGGGCTGAGCACGCACCCTTGTGGGGCCCCAGTGTTGAGGATCAGCGAAATGGAGATGTTGTTTCCTACCTTCACCACCTGGGGGCGGCCCGTCAGGAAGTCCAGGACCCAGTTGCACAGGGCGGGGTTCAGACCCAGGGCCTTGAGCTTAATGATGAGCTTGGAGGGTACTATGGTGTTGAATGCTGAGCTATAGTCAATTAACAGCATTCTTACATAGGTATTCCTCTTGTCCAAATGGGATAGGGCAGTGTGCAGTGTGATGGCGATTGCATCGTCTGTGGATCTATTGGGGCGATATGCAAATTTAGTGGGTCTAGGGTGACAGGTAAGGTAGAGGTGATATGATCCTTGATTAGTCTCTCAAAGCACTTCATGATGACAGAGGTGAGTGCTACAGGGCGATAGTCATTTAGTTCAGTTACCTTTGCTTTCTTGGGTACAGGAACAATGGTGGCCATATTGAAGCATGTGGGAACAGCAGACTGGGAAAGGGAGAGATTGAATATGTCCATGAACACACCAGCCAGCTGGTCTGCGCATGCACTGAGGTCGCGGCTAGGGATGCCGTCTGGGCCGGCAGCCTTGCGGGGGTTAACATGCTTAAATGTCTTAATCACGTCGGCCATGGAGAAGGAGAGGCCACAGTCCTTGGTAGTGGGCCTCGTCAGTGGCACTGTGTTATCCTCAAAGCGGGCGAAGAAGGTGTTTAGCTTTGTCTGGAAGTGAGACGTCGGTGTCGGCGACGTGGCTGGTTTTCCTTTTGTAGTCCGTGATTGTCTGTAGACCCTGCCACATACGTCTCGTGTCTGAGCCGTTGAATTGCGACTCCACTTTGTCTCTATACTGATGTTTTGCCAGTTTAATTGCCTTGCGGAGTGAGTAGCTACACTGTTTGTATTCTGCCATATTTTTAGTCACATTGCCATGGTTGAATGCGGTGGTTCGCGCTTTCAGATTTGTGCGAATGCTGCCATCTATCCACAGTTTCTGGTTAGGGTAGGTTTTAATAGTCACAGTGGGCACAACATCACCTATACACTTCCTGATAAACTCAGTCACCGTTTCAGTGTATACATCTAAATTATTTTCAGAAGCTACCCGGAACATATCCCAGTCCGCGTGATCAAAACAATCTTGAAGCGTGGATTCCGATTGGTCAGACCAGTGTTGAATAGTCCTTAGCACGGGTACTTCCTGTTTGAGTTTCTGCCTGATTAAGGTTAGGGTTAAGGTTAGGAGTTAGGTTAAACGGTAAGGTTAGGGTTAGGGTAAGCTAACATGCTAAGTAGCAAGTAGTTGCAAAGTTGCTAATTAGTTAAATGCTTAAGTTGTCTGTGATGAGATTCGAACACGCAACCTTAATGTTGCTAGACATTTGCGTTGCTAGACATGCCTACCCCTCCACACTGACCACCACCCCCCTACTTTTGTTTTGTCTTAAGTAACCTTCTGTCATATGTAACCATAAAAAATGTTAAATATCATACTAATATGATTCAGAGGGGTTGGGTTAAATGCTGAAGACACATTTCGGTTGAATGCATTCAGTTGTACAACTGACTAGGTATCCCCTATCCCTTTAATTTGAGTGTCCTGAATTTACATTTAATATGTTACATCTATATGAGACCAGGCTGGAGAACCATTTTTCCCAATGATCATGTGGAAGAATGAGGATATGAGAAACACATGGCTTTATTAGAATAGCTACAACACAGGGATGACTGGGAGAAAGAATGGCCTAAAAAACAAATCAAATTAAACATATATTTGTATTTATCTACCCAGGAAACAAGAGAAATATGATTATAACAAACATACTTTTTGTTGCATATCACCCTGGTGCCAAAACAGGTTTCACATTAATTTTCTTTGCAATGAAACATAAAAGGTAATGAAATTGAAATATATATTTTCACTTATTTTAAATATACTATGCCACAGATATTTCGTTATTACACAGTAGTAGTTCCCATAGGAGTACATAACTAGTAACAGTCTCTATATGTGTTAGATTAATTTGTATTTTAAGAATAATGACTAAAGGATTTCACCCCAAATACTGTATAAATGTGTGAACAGTGTTAATTATAATGTATTGTCAACCTACTAACAGAGGGGGGCGGGACTAAACATTCCAGGGTGAAGGGGACTGAGAAAACGGGTTACAAAAAGCCTCCTAAATGCCTTTGTGTGTCAAGGGGTATAAAACAGGAGTGTATGGGTTTTGGCGCCAGAGCTCTCCATGATTAAAAATACAGATCATTCTTGCTGGTTGTGGACCTTGAATCATGTATGATTAAAACCAGAGCCTTACAACCTCTGGTAGTGATTCAAGCTTAGGTTGAATTAGAGATATCAATTATCTTGACAATATGGTACTGCCGTTTATCTCTGTGGTCCTAGCACCCTGTGGTTCTGTAATAAAACAGAGGTCTTCCTGTGTGTCTGGTTGGGTCTGTTCCTCCATCAAGTTGTTTATCAGTCCTGCCAGGCAGGGTCGTGACCCCTGGAGGCTATTTTCAGGCCGGGGGTCACTGACCTCCATGAGTCACCTTCACTAACTGGGGAGGTCCAGCACTCCTCTGCTTCACTTTATCTTCCTCCACTCTGACTCTTTCTCCTCTTATGTACCATATCTCCTCTCTGCTCCCCCTTAGGACTGTTGTCTTTATCACAGAGTTGATGACTAGAGGAGTGACATAGATTATATAAGTTATTATAAGTTACCTAAAAGACCCATACATGTTAGTCAGAGGGTTGGTTGTGAGTTGTGTGTGGATGTGGGTCATCATGTCATGTGTAATGTCTGTCCATCTGTCAGTAGACAGTGTGCCTCCAGGGCCACAGGGCTCTAATGTTTTCCAGGGACACACTTCTCTTCCCTGCTCCTCTCCATCCTCACTCTTCAGGGGGGGCAGATTACAAGCTAGGCCTGTCTTTTATGACCGCAATGAGTGTGTGTGTGTGCATGTGCATGTGGTTGGGTGTGCATATGTGCGTTTACAAGCCCAAGCCCAGCCAATCTGGCCTGGAGAGTACTGGGCACACTCAGTGAAAGTGGAGACTGACCCATCTGATCAGTGGAATATCAATGCAGCTCAGGATATGATGGCTGTATGTACCCACTCACAACACACAACACTGCCAACCAATAATACCACAGGTGCAGAAAGAGAAGGAGAGAGAGAGAGAGAGAGAGAGAGAGAGAGAGAGAGAGAGAGAGAGAGAGAGAGAGAGAGAGAGAGAGAGAGAGAGAGAGAGAGAGAGAGAGAGAGAGTGAGAGAGAGAGAGAGTGAGAGAGAAAAAAATGTGTGATAAGCAGCTGCGTGGAGCACAACACACAGCGATCGGTATGACAACACTAAACACTGCACACAGCATATATAAATAATCTGAACAGGGAATGGTTATAGATGGTCGGTTAGAGCTGCTTAACTCTAGATAGGAATGCAATGTGATAACTTACACACACTAAAATGGCTTTAGAATGCTACAGTTTACTAAATAATTTTTTTATGATAACACAATTGCATTCTTTGCTCAGACTGAGATGGGATATAGATGAAATAGCTTGTTTGGGTTGAAATGTGAGGGCATGTAACAAAACATCTACATGTAGGAAAGCTGACACTATTGTTAACTGAGGAGAGGGCTGGAATAGACAAACTAGCATGCTGGACTCACATATGAAGCTTGGACTCACATCTTTGCACATTCTTGGAATGATTTATCGTCATGATATAATGACTTTTCACTAAATACTCTCTATATCAGCTGCCCACTGCACTGAGGCTAGGAAACACTATCACCACCGATAAATCTACAATAATCGAGAATTTCAACAAGCATTTTGCTACAGCTGGCCATGCTTTCCATCTGGCTACCACTAACCCGGCCACCAACTCTGCACCCTCTGCTGCAACTTGCCCATGCCCCCCCCGCTTCTCCTTCACACAAATTCAGACAGCTGATGTTTTGAAAGCGCTGCAAAATCTGGACCCCTACAAATCAGCTGGGCTAGACAATCTGGACCCTTTCTTTCTAAAACTAGCCGCCGAAATTGTCGCAACCCCTATTACTAGTCTGTTCAACCTCTCTTTCATAATGTCTGAGATCCCCAGAGATTGGAAAGCTGCCGCGGTCATCCCCCTCTTCAAAGGGGGTGACACTCTAGATCCAAACTGCTACAGACCTATATCCATCCTGCCCTGCCTTTCAAAGTATTCGAAAGCCAAGTTAACAAACAGATCATCGACCATTTCGAATACCACCGTACCTTCTCCGCTATGCAATCCGGTTTCCGAGCTGGTCACGGGTGCACTTCAGCCACGCTCAAGGTCCTAAACGATATTATAACCGCGATTGATAATAGACAGTACTGTGCAGCCGTCTTCATCGACCTGGCCAAGGCTTTCGACTCTGTCAACCACTGCATTCTTATTGGCAGACTAAATAGCCTTGGTTTCTCAAATGACTGCCTCGCCTGGTTCACCAACTACTTCTCAGATAGAGTTCAGTGTGTCAAATCGGAGGGCCTGTTGTCTGGACCTATGGCAGTCTCTATGGGGGGTGCCACAGGGTTCAATTCTTGGGCCGACACTTTTCTCCGTGTATATCAATGATGTCGCTCTTGCTGCTGGTGACTCTCAGATCCACCTCTACGCAGACGACACCATTTTGTATACATCTGGCCCTTCATTGGACACTGTGTTAACAAACCTCCAAACGAGCTTCAATGCCATACAACAATCCTTCAGTAGCCTTCAACTGCTCTTAAACACTAGTAAAACTAAATGCATGCTTTTCAATCGAACGCTGCTAGCACCCGCCCACCCGACTAGAATCACCACTCTCGACGGGTCTGACCTAGAGTATGTGGACAACTACAAATATCTAGGTGTCTGGTTAGACTGTAAACTCAACTTCCAGACTCACATAAAGAATCTCCAATCCAAAGTTAAATCTAGAATCGGCTTCCTATTTCGCAACAAAGCCTCCTTCACTCATGCTGCCAAACATGCCCTCGTAAAACTGACTATCCTACCGATCCTTGACTTCGGCGATGTCATTTACAAAATAGCCTCCAACACTCTACTCAGCAAATTGGATGTAGTCTATCACAGTGCCATCCGTTTTGTCTCCAAAGCCCCATACACTACCCACCACTGTGACCTGTACGCTCTTGTTGGCTGGTCCTCACTACATGTCCGTCGTCAAACCCACTGGCTCCAGGCCATCTATAAATCACTGCTAGGCAAATCCCCGCCTTATCTTAGCTCATTGGTCACCATAGCAGCACCCAGCCGTAGTCTGCGCTCCAGCAGGTATATCTCACTGGTCATTCCCAAAGCCAACACCTCCTTTGGCCGCCATTCCTTCCAGTTCTCTGCTGCCAATGACTGGAACGAATTGCAAAAATCTCTGAAGCTGGAGACTCTTATCTCCCTCAATAACTTTAAGCATCAGTTGTCAGAGCACCTTACCGATCACTGCACCTGTACACAGCCCATCTGAAATTAGCCCACCCAACTACCTCATCCCTATATTGTTATTTATTTTGCTCTTTTGCACCCCAGTATCTCTATTTGCACATAATCTCTTGCACATCTAGCATTCCAGTGTTAATACTATTGTAATTATTCTGCACTATAGCCTATTTATTGCCTTACCTCCATAACTTGCTACATTTGCACACACTGTATATATATTTTCTGTTGTATTTCTGACTTTATGTTTTTTTTGACCCCATATGTAACTCTGTGTTGTTTTTATTGCACTACTTTGCTTTATCTTGGCCAGGTCGCAGTTGTAAATGAGAACCTGTTCTCAACTGGCTTACCTGGTTAAATAAAGGTGAAATAAAAATAAATAAATAAATATATTTAATGGCCATGGAATCTACAGTGGGGAAAAAAAGTATTTAGTCAGCCACCAATTGTGCATGTTCTCCCACTTAAAAAGATGAGAGAGGCCTGTAATTTTCATCATAGGTACACGTCAACTATGACAGACAAAATGAGAAAAATAAATCCAGAAAATCACATTGTAGGATTTTTAATGAATTTATTTGCAAATTATGGTGGAAAATAAGTATTTGGTCACCTACAAATAAGCAAGATTTCTGGCTCTCACAGACCTGTAACTTCTTCTTTAAGAGGCTCCTCTGTCCTCCACTCGTTACCTGTATTAATGGCACCTGTTTGAACTTGTTATCAGTATAAAATACACCTGTCCACAACCTCAAACAGTCACACTCCAAACTCCACTATGGCCAAGACCAAAGAGCTGTCAAAGGACACCAGAAACAAAATTGTAGACCTGCACCAGGCTGGGAAGACTGACTCTGCAATAGGTAAGCAGCTTGGTTTGAAGAAATCAACTGTGGGAGCAATTATTAGGAAATGGAAGACATACAAGACCACTGATAATCTCCCTCGATCTGGGGCTCCACGCAAGATCTCACCCCGTAGGGTCAAAATGATCACAAGAACGGTGAGCAAAAATCCCAGAACCACACGGGGGGACCTAGTGAATGACCTGCAGAGAGCTGGGACCAAAGTAACGAAGCCTACCATCAGTAACACACTACGCCGCCAGGGACTCAAATCCTGCAGTGCCAGACGTGTCCTCCTGCTTAAGCCAGTACATGTCCAGGCCCGTCTGAAGTTTGCTAGAGTTCATTTGGATGATCCAGACGAGGATTGGGAGAATGTCATATGGTCAGATGAAACCAAAATAGAACTTTTTGGTAAAAACTCAACTCGTCGTGTTTGGAGGACAAAGAATGCTGAGTTGCATCCAAAGAACACCATACCTACTGTGAAGCATGGGGGTGGAAACATCATGCTTTGGGACTGTTTTTCTGCAAAGGGACCAGGACGACTGATCCGTGTAAAGGAAAGAATGAATGGGGCCATGTATCGTGAGATTTTGAGTGAAAACCTCCTTCCATCAGCAAGGGCATTGAAGATGAAACGTGGCTGGGTCTTTCAGCATGACAATGATCCCAAACACACCGCCCGGGCAACGAAGGAGTGGCTTCGTAAGAAGCATTTCAAGGTCCTGGAGTGACCTAGCCAGTCTCCAGATCTCAACCCCATAGAAAATCTTTGGAGGGAGTTGAAAGTCTGTGTTGCCCAGCGACAGCCCCAAAACATCACTGCTCTAGAGGAGATCTGCATGGAGGAATGGGCCAAAATACCAGCAACAGTGTGTGAAAACCTTGTGAAGACTTACAGAAAACGTTTGACCTGTGTTATTGCCAACAAAGGGTATATAACAAAGTATTGAGCAACTTTTGTTATTGACCAAATACTTATTTTCCACCATAATTTGCAAAAAAATTCATAAAAAATCCTACAATGTGATTTTCTGGATTTTTTTTCTCATTTTGTCTGTCATAGTTGACGTGTACCTATGATGAAAATTACAGGCCTCTCTCATCTTTTTAAGTGGGAGAACATGCACAATTGGTGGCTGACTAAATACTTTTTTCCCCCACTGTATGTAGCCCAGGGGCACTTCCTAGTGTTGGAATGTTGCAGATAGAATGTGTCATTGTCCATTCCACATAATGGAGAAGTTATGGCTGGTCCCCTCTCCTCCCACAGCCTGAGGCGGTTATGTTAGTGTGTTACACATGGCAGGTAAGGCGCAGTGTATCAGGGTTTTAGATTGTAGTGTCTCCTTACTCCCTGACCCTCACCCTCTTTTTTTTTCTCTCTCTCTCTCTCTCTCTCTCTCTCTCTCTCTCTCTCTCTCTCTCTCTGGCTATTCTGGCATCTGTCACAAGACCAGGCAGCTGTTGCTGTTCACCAGACACGCTGCTCTCTCAGAGAAGCGTGCTTCTGGCAGCACAGAGACACACTGAGATACAGTCCAGACTTATTCAGTAGGGCTGGCTACAGTAGTTGCCTGCTAAAGCAAAACAAACACCTAATCATCCATTCAACGCAATGTAGAATCCAGAGATGTATGCCAGGTACAAGATAATGTTGTTGTAGAATTGATAATTGTATGCAACATGATTTGGTTTTATTTGAAAATCATGAAGTCTGGTAGTTTTTACCCAATGGGATAACTAAATAAGTGAATAAACATTCTACAGATTTTCTTTTCATAATTACACTAGCCTATATAAAACAGTGGACCAACTCAGTGTCCTTGTGGTTAGAGTGTCCGCCCTGAGATTGGAAGGTTGTGTGTTGGTCGAGTCATACCAAAGACTGTAAAAATGGGACCTGATGCGTCTTCGCTTGGCACTCAACATTAAGGAGGTAAGGCCCTGCGATAGACTAGCGTCCTTTCCAGGGGGTGTACTTCTACATCAAGCTGCCTCACGCTACAGAAACGGAAGATAGGCTCCTGCCCTATGAGCCGTTCCGGCTCGCACAAGCCAAGGCTCGTGCAAGGCTACTTATATAAAACAGTGTAAAAGTGTTTTATAATGACATGTAGTTACATAAATATTATAATGTAGTGGACAGGTTTGTAGTTTTTCCACTGTTATTGCTGTGGTGCAGTGGGACCCATAAATTATACACATGTCAACAATTCAATGTGTAGTCTATTCTATTTTATATACTTTTTCTGAGCTCTGTGAATTTTTCCTCGTTTGCTAATAGGGTCTGATGTATGTCACCCCTCCTAAAAATATTTAGTTTTTGATAAAATTGTGTGGAGAATGTCGCTTTCTTTCTCTAAACCTATTCAACCTGGTGGAGAAAGTATTGGTGTAATAAAGGGTTTTTCGACTGAGTGTACAAAACATTAGGAATACCTTCCTAATATTTAGTTGCACCCTCTTTTTCCCTCAGAACAGCCTAAATTCATCGGGCGTGGACTCTACAAAGTGGCTCGTGGGTCTGCATACCCACATCCATATTTCCTGCAATTCTACACATTTTGCCATAGGGTGGAGGCAAATGTTTGCAGTTTTTAATATGATAACTGATGATCAATGGGCCCCACCCCATATTCTATTATTCTAACTCTCAACAGTAAGTTGAGACCCCAACTGAGTTCCAAAAAAAAAAAAGTATTTTTGTTGAAATTGGTCCGCTGACCTACATGGGCCGCCAGTTGCCCATAACCTGGTCTATGTCATGGAAAAATCAGGTGTTCCAAATGTTTTGTACACTCAGTGTACGTCTATCTGGCAACTTTCCACAACATTTACAAAAGAATGGCTTGCAAAGTTGAAGAAATATACTATATTGATTTAAGATTTCCTTTGGTTAGTGCAGAGAAGACTGACACCAGAGGACTTTTTGTTGTCGAAATGTTTTGGCTGGGAGGAGTGAGCTGCAGCAGCAGTCGGGTGAACTAGAACGAACTATTGCGTGAGCTCACTGTTGGAGGAGGGAGCGTGGATAATAACAGGCAAATAAAGGGCTTCGGGCGTTTTCTCCTACTTTGTTGTTAATGGTAATATTTCTCTAAATTTGCGACTGAGTTTTTATGCGTTTTGACTTTGTTTTTCTTCTGATACAGTGAAATTGTGTCGATTAAGTGGATATTTTCAGTGCACCCGCAGCGAGCTGCGGAGAGCTCAACCAAGTTAACTTTTCAGATGGAATCCCTGCAATGGAACCAGGCTTCTGTTGTGTTGACTGAGGTGTATAAGTGTTATTGCAATGTTTAGTGAATGTATTCGCATAAAGAAAACATATTCAACTTGCTTCGGAGTTTTAGGGAACTTGTTGCACTTTACAAGCATGTCTGGAGGTATTTGGAGAGCGTTCAAACCTGCAGTATCTTTTCTTCCAAGGAATGCGGAATGATTTCAAGGCTGAGACAGGGACAACTTTCTCAAGCAGAGGTGTCTGTCACCCGACCACGGTTCACCACCGTTTTTGTAGCCATACAATTGCGTATGGTCATGGATTAAAAAAGCGCGAAAGGCAATACTACATAACCATAAACATTATGGAGGGCCAAGGCGACCAGGCAGCCGCCTTCGTAGAACCCGAGACGGACGGCGCAGTGTCTGACAGTTTTTCCCAACTCTGGACAGATGTGATGGGGATGCTGGTAAGTTTGGGGGGGCAGTTTGGTTTGGGGGAGGGGAGACAGGAAGGTAACAACCAACTGAGAAAAGCTTTTCAACTGTGGCCCTCAAACGGGGATAGTCATTGCCCATTCAGTGGTTGATGCTGGTTAATTGATGTAGGCTTAAATCACGTCCCAAAACAACAACGCAAGGGAAGCGGGTACATTTCTCAAAGCGCCAAGCTCAACGTTTACTTTCCATCCTCGATGCCCAAAGTGTGGGTTTCGGATTTGGGTATTTCCTATCTTCTACCTGTTCACGAGGAGCTCTTCTGTATTTGAGGTGATCGGATTTTAATTAAACCGGAATCCTGTGAAAATGGTATGTTGCTCTTTATGTGAAAAACTGTTTGTGTGCTAATATCCAAGTCCACTTGAGCTGCGAAAAAGTCAGTGGTTGCCTACAACTGACATCTTTGCAGCTCAAGCTTCATTACGATTCGTTGATTGAACTTCAATGTCGCATTGTTACATTGTAACAGTTCCCTTACAAAAAAGATTGCAGTTTTGAAACTGCAGTAAAAGTGCAGTAACTGCAGTGGACTGTGGTATTTTGGACGCAGTAATTGCAGAATATAACTGCAGTGTACTGCGGTTGAACTGCAGTTATACTGCACTCTGACTGCAATCTTTTTCATTAAGTTTTAGATGAGTTGAGCTTGCTATAATGGAATGTTAATTTGGGAAGGTTATGATGAGAAACATTGTTGCAAATTGCATTTCTCAAATCAGATTGTCACATTTCAGGACTGAAAATATTGTATTGTAAATTTAGCTTCTTAGTCCCTTATCAGTGCGTTTAAATAATAATTGGCACTGTTTTGACTACAATATCACTTTGATGTCTAGCAATTGTAGTTGTAGCCAAGGCTGGTGCCGAGGGGGGCTTAGAATGTTGTGTGCCAAAATGCAATCTTGCCAGTCCTCAATCCACATTGGCCTATAACAATCCACATCTTCCTAATCTTCCACATTGAGCAACATAATCACCTTTGCCTCTTGTTTTTTTGTTAGGGGCCAGGGTGACACAGCCATCTTGATGTGTGTGGGCCATCTGATCTGATTGATCAGTAGAGCAAATGTGTTTTGGTCTTTTCCAGTGTGACTGGTGGGTCGTTTGAAAATCAAAGTGTTAATTTGGTCTGGTCTGGCTCAGTAGATGTGAATGGAGTGTGAAAGGGCCTAGCACTGAGGATAGAGACAGAGGTGTGTGTAATGGATGAAAGTGTCTCCTGGCCTTTGACTCGGGGTGGGAGACCTGGGACTCCAGCCAGGCAATTTAACCAGATGTATTACTTTGGAGGCAAATGTCTAGCAGTGCTCTCATCTTTGATGTCTTTCCCCTGCCTGCAGATGGAACGCACACACACACACACACACACACACACACACTAGTGTGACACCTCCTCCGTAGGTGACTCCAAGCCACAGCCTTTAACACATCCACCTTTATCACAGATACCTGAGACTGGGGCTTGTGGTCTTTTAATGGATGTTTTATCACCAATAATGTCATTATGATGTCACAGGACAGAGACACATCTGACAGAATGTTTTTCACACTGTTCACTACTAGGGCTGTGACGGTCATTTAATTTTGGATGACTGTAATTGGCCAGCCAATAACCATTAGCAGTGGTGGAAAAATACTCAATTGTCATACTTGAGTAAAAGTAAAGATACCTTAGGAAAGGAAGGAGAGAGCAGGGACTGTGAGAGGCGGACCCTTTACTGCTCTCTCCTTCCCTCCGCTGCCGTGTTCAAAACAACTGGGAGCTCAGAAATCTCTGACTTGGGAGGTCGGGGAAAAAGGAGATCCGACTTGGAAAAATATTTTTGAACGGTGATCCAACTCGGAATTCCAAGTCGGAAACTCGGGCATCTTTCTAGAGCTCCGACCTTCCGACCTGAAGATCACTGACGTCATGATTTGACCTAGTTTTTTCCCCAAGTTCCCAGTTGTCTTGAAAGCACCATGACCCATCAGATGCAGGTACCATCAGTCCAGTAAAATAAAAAAGCAGATTATTTGCAAATTATTTAAACTCATGCTCATAATATGCTCATAATAGTTTTTATTAGGTTCATGTAACTTTTTTCAAGTAATGTTTTTTTTATTTTATTTTTATCTCGGCTTGCTTTTTGACTGCAAAAGAGATCTTGACTCAGAAAAGGTCAGTGACCACTGCTCTAGAAAAACAGGCTGTAACTGACTGGAAATGGCTGCCCACAAGCTATCTGAAATATGTGGTGTTTCACTCAGTATTTGTCTTGAAGTTATTACAGGGCCAACAATATATTCAATCCCCAATGTTTATGAAACCTGTACACTTCAATGGGCCTCAACACAATTGATTCCATATCATTTTGGCAGCAAAATGGCCGTGCTATATTTTGTTTGTTCTTAGTACTTAAGGCTTTTCTATGGCCTTTGTCTCTGGGGCCCTACATAAGAATGCCCTTTTGAGTTAGCCTGGGCCTATTGAAACATCTGCTGTTACAGATTAGTATGTACAGCAGCTGTTTGGAGTTGACACAGCTTCTCAGTAACCCAATGAATGTAAAGTCTGCACACCAACGCTGAAGTTTTTTTTCCCTGATATAAATCTAATCTAGCTAATTTAGTCATATGACTTGTCCACCACTCTGCAGTTTCTTTGTCACTCGGTACAGCTATAACTGCATTAGAGAGGCTCGGATACAGTAGGCTAATGACCAGGAAGTGAATTGAAATTCCAGTTCAAGAATGAATGAATTGAATTTTAATTGATCCTAAACCTATCAATGACTGTGTAATGACTAGGTGATTAATCGTTCATCATAGTTAACTAAAGCTCAGACGGATGTGGTCCTGTGTGTCCTGCCTGTAGTGTTATTGCTTGCAGCCCCTCTGCCTGAGGTTAAACCACTGCTAGGAATGTTTTTCATGAGAATACCTCAGTGAGCCAGTCATTTATTTGTGGTTGCAACTGGGTAAACACAGCCCTAATTAAATTAACAGTCTGGGGTTGTTACGGGGTGTATAGCTGTTGCATTATGGGTACATTAGCATTACTGCTGTTTGAACAGGGTTAGTAGTCTAGAACCGACCCAAATGGGTCTCCTCAAATCGGATCTCAAAATGTTTTGTTGGATGGGTGTTGTTAGTCTTGTGTAGCTTTCCAAAATAGTGTTAAAGGCAGCATGCCATGTATAATATTTCCACAATGTGACTGTGTATGGATGCAGGTGTGTATGGGTGGATATGTGGAAGTACCACTCCTCAACAGCACATAGCACACACATAGTACACACTTTAGTACACCTTTAGTACCTCCCTCTGCAAATGGTATCTGAGTTCTTACCATGTCATTTTAGCTGGCATAGCAGTTAGTTCAAACAGTGATTTTCCTCTAGTCTGCATCAGTCTCTAATTTGATCACATATCTAGACAGCTGACAGTCCTCACAGGCAGCTAGTCTCAAAGAGCTCTTTCATCCCAATCTGCATGGATGTTTGTCTCAAAGTTAAGCATCAAGAAGACATTTTGTTAGTTGAGAAAGGAGTTTCTGTTAGGAGTGTACAGTTTTTCAGACCTCAATACAGTATGAGTGTGTTTTGTCTCCATCTCAAGGGCTTGTTCAAACTTCACATATGCACAGACAGAATGCCCTTTTCCTGTTACTCAGCATTTGATATGTTTTATTAGAGTTAGCCCATTCAGCCCAAATGTATTTTAAAACTCTCGACTGTGTCTGTGACAGCATATGGTCAACTTAACAGAAACCTCCATTTGTTCAAAGAGCGTTTCCTCCTCCCATTTTGCATTGTGTAGTTGCTGACCTGTCTGCGTCAGCCTCAGCCCCCCCTCTGTCGTAGCCCAGCCTAGTATAGCCACATCCAACCTAGGTTAGCCAAATTTGAGCCTAGCATGGCCAGATCAGCTCAGATCTACCCCTCCCAGTCCAGGGTCTTATTGTTGGGGTCAAGGGACAGGCAGTGCTGACAGGTCTTTCTCTCAGTGCTGTGGAGGATATCCTCAGGAAACACCTCTGGAGGGGGTGGTGCTCGCCTCGCCTCGGCCCCTGGCCTTCCTCCAGCCTGGGCTACTGGTTGAGGTGTATGGGTTAGTGATGCACGGGTTGACTCATAACCACAGTCCCCGTGGTTATGTCCACGGGGTGGGCGGGTTTAGGGTCATGAAATATTGTGTGGATGAAGGGCGGGTGGGTGGCGGGCAGGTTGAATAAAGAGAAAACAATACCTTAAAAATCCATAAATGTATAATTATTGTGCAATTTAAATCTATAGGCTACATTGAGTTTTTTCATTAATTTTTTTAAGCATCTGGCATCAGTACATAAGCCTAAGATTTAAGGCCTAACTGTACGCGCGCCAAGTGCTTTTGGGAACGGGCTGAAAAAGTTAATGTCGATCCACAGAGGCAAAAAGGCAAATGTCGAAGTTGAATTCAATAAGAGAAAAGCTGCTAAATGGAGAGTTTAAAATAAAGACAAGGGAGGGCCAGAAAAGTGATGTTTGGGAAAGCTTTGGTGAAGGGGTAAAAGAGGATGATAGCAGTACCGGTTATGTTTTGCGTGATGATTGTGAGGCGATATACAAATTTGTCACAAGATGGGGACTTCAAATAGGCCTTTGGCACTTCAAGGGAACTGTAGCCTACTGTTCAGATGGGTTAAATGGAAAGTGAAATCTGGACACTGACTGTAGGTCTATAACCTCTCACATAGCCTTAATATTAACTCATGCAGCATTTCTTGCAGTAAAATTATACACCAAATGTAGGCTAAATTTTGACTCGGGAACAGGAGTGGAGAGATAATTGATTTCTTTCAGCATCTTGAGAGAATGCGAATGCACAGTTAGATACCATCTTTATCAGCATCATAAAAGCTGATTGTATTTCAACCACATAAAATATGCATCCAAGCCGAACTGAAATCTTTTCAGAAAAATGTTGGGTCGATTTCACAGCTTTTTATTTCCTTACAACCGGTCAAACTGATGTCATTTGGAAAATTTTGCACAGAAAATCTTTCAAACATTTTTTGTTGAGTTATTGCATTTTGTCCCTTGGTCCCTAAATGTCTTTGCTCTGCGAAAGAAGAAGAGATCACAGAGAACTTTACCGATGTCAACTAGATTGAAGCATTCATTCTATTGATTTGTGACAATATTAGCAATTGCGGGCGGGTGCGAGTGAACAAACAGCTGACCCGCGCACTACTAGTAGGGGTGTATGGGTGGGACAGGTGCATAAGCACGGCCGGAGGCCATTGTCCTACACCGCTAAAGCCTGGAGGGAGGAGTAGAGCGAGAGATCGTTTACCTTCCATTGTAGGGAGAAGTTGTGCGGGCACCAGCAGTCTGGTCGGTCTCTTGGGGCTGGGGTTGGAGCCGGTGTGTTCTATGAGGAGGGAAATGGAGCCAGGTGCTAATTCAGTCACTCCCATTTGAAATGAATCATGAAAATGATTCAAGTGAGTGAGAGTTTTTTTTTTTTTACCTCCACCCTATAGTGTTCTGAACAGGTATCGAGTGTAACTGATCGTACCATTGTCGTTCTATCATTACATCAGATACACAATGGCCATTTTCATTTGTCACTATGCGCTCCCCTAGAGCAGTGGTCCCCAGCTCCAGTCCTCAAGTACCCCCAACAGCACACATTTTTATTGTAGCCCCCCAAATAAACCAAAAACTGATTCAACACATTGAGGGCCTGATGATTAGTTGAATCAGGTGTGCTTGTCCGGGGCTACAATACAAATGTGTACTGTTGGGGGTACTCAAGGACTGGAGTTGGGAACCACTGTCCTAGAGGATGGCTAGCTAGTCTCAAGGCTAGTCCTGACACTGACAAAAGCCTTGTCCACAGCACGAACAGAACAACAATAACTCAATAGGCACGTGACCGACCCCAGTATGACAAACAGCGCTGCCAGGAATGTGTTCCTAAAGCTGGGATCAGAACAAACACTTTAGCTAAAGCTAATGGTTTAGAGACCTCTGGAATGCCTTCTGCTGCAATGACAAATAACAAGCACTTGCTTTGAGAGAGAGAGAGAACACCAAATCTTGCATGTAAAGGGGGACAACATCAATTGAAAGAAACTAAATTAAGAGATTAGGTCTGTAGCTAACTTGGCAGTTAGTTTAGCATGCAAGAGGACACAAGAGGTCAGTCAGCGAACTGAGTTTAGCCCTGCGTGCTGGTTATGGACAGAAGTGGCTTGGTGTGCTATTTACAAGGGGGAAGTTATTTCAGCTGTGGAGTGCACATTATTGCTACCTTTGTTGGGGGGGGGGTTTCTCAAAAAAATGACAGAAAGAACAGCTTGCTAGCTCATGAGGTATTTTTCTTCATAGACTAATAACATTGACTGCTCAGGGAAATCAGGACCTTGAATGCAAGTGTTGAAGTGTTGAATAGCAACACTCAGGAAACATATTAGTTCCCCTAGATCTCCCTCCAAAGAACAGGCCTTATCAGTAAAGGGTTGCAGCTTCTGGCACAATCAGAGCTTAGAGTAAATGTTTCATGATGGTCGTTTAGGTTGGATTGAAGGGCACTGATTGAGTTACTGAGTTGTGATTGAGGAAAAATAATAAATAAATAATGGTTACATTTGAGCAGATTTTTTTTGTCTCTGTGAGTACATAGACAATTGGCTGTTAAGTTGCAGAGTGAAGTCGAGGAACACTTTCGATGTGTGTGTGAGTGTAATTGGCGTTTGGCTCAGAGTGGACGGTTGCATGGCCACATAAGAAAAGGGTTTCTGGCTCATCATGGGGCATGCCTTTGGAACAGATAAGGCTTTGCCATGCACTACTACTGTTCAGTAGTGACCCTTGGATGCCTCTCCAGATTCCGTGAATAATACTGTTGCACCACCACCCACCACCCTCCCAGGGTGGTCACATTGAGAATGACAGGAATGCAATGGCTAATTGATTTGATAAGCAGGGGTCCGAAGGTCCCAATGTCACATCCACCCCCAACATCTCATCATCTCCTCACCCATGCACTCAAATGGCCTGGGATGTGGTGTAGCCTAGACCTGTATGTTACCCATTCAGAACCCTCTCTCCTATTCATCTCTCTGTCAAGGGGAAAAGGGAGCATATTCTCATGTGGAATCCTGGACTGAAACCTCTAAACCTATGGCTGTGAGCCATGGATTTAAAAGAAGAGCGGGTTAACTTTCCCGATAAATGTCTACATATCATGCAGAAGTATTACTACAATATAAACAGTACACAGTTGAGCAATCCCTGTAATCAGGCTTATAAACAGTAAACCATGAGACCGTTCAGTCAGGTCAGTCCTCCCACTAGTGGTCTATCCCATTGACTTAGAATAACAAACTTTTTACTGGAATATCGACACAGTATTTCCCCCAAGCTGATAGTCAGATGGTTGTTGCGTAAAGGATTGAAGTGAAGTGAGAGAAGATTGGACCTGCCCCAAATGTGTTGTCACAGTGTTTTTCTGAAGAGGTTCAGCTGAGCAGGAAATGAGGAATGGTTGGTAAGGAGAGCGAGAATGGTGTTCTGGCTTTAGACGTGGGGACTGGGGAACTCCAGTAACTTTCCACGCTGTCTTCTTTACTCTCTCTCTCTCTCTCTCTCTCTCTCTCTCTCTCTCTCTCTCTCTCTCTCTCTCTCTCTCTCTCTCTCTCTCTCTCTCTCTCTCTCTCTCTCTCTCTCTCTCTCTCTCTGTCTCTCTCTCTCTGTATCTGTATCTCTGTCTCTGTCTCTCTCTCTCTCTCTCTCTCTCTCTCTCTCTCTCTCTCTCTCTCTCTCTCTCTCTCTCTCTCTCTGTCTCTCTCTCTGTCTCTCTCTCTGTATCTCTGTCTCTCTCTCTCTCTCTCTCTCTCTCTCTCTCTCTCTCTCTCTCTCTCTCTGTCTCTCTCTCTGTCTCTCTCTCTGTCTCTCTCTCTCTCTCTCTCTCTCTCTCTCTCTCTCTCTCTCTCTCTCTCTCTCTCTCTCTCTCTCTCTCTCTCTCTCTCTCTCTCTCTCTCTCTCTCTCTCTCTCTCTCTCTCTCTGTGTAATGGTCTGTGTGTAATGGTCTGGGTGTTGTCTTTAATAGCCTGTTCTTACTGTTAGCATTACAATTGAACTTGACTCAAGGCAGGGTGGTGCACTCTTGTATACACGAGTGGAAGCCATTGTAAAAGCAGAAACATTTAGTTTGATCTACTGTATTATGGCTCCATATACTGCATTCAACTCCATAAAACCGTAATTGTTGTCATTCCTTCCATTTTCTTTGAATTCAATACACACACATTCCACACACATTAACATCATTTTAGGACACTCAGATTTCCAACTGGTGGGTTAGTCAGCTAGCCTAACAGACACAGACCCCAGTTTGGTTGTTGGTCAAATAAAGCCGAGAGAGAAATGCCTTCTCCATAGGCTCTGTGTTAGATAAAGGCTGTCTCCTCAACCTCCAGATGTTTCACCCCCTCCAATCCCCCATCATCCCCAGTCAATACCCCACAAATCACTGCTTGTCCACTGGCCCCATACCCCCCCCCAGTACCCTCCTCACACTGCCATGTGAACTATTGTTCCCTCACTCCCACACACACACATAAACTTACATTGTTATAAACTTATCGTTATATTTATTGTTATCTCATCAATTCAGGCAATTTGTTGCGATATGGATATTTGTCCATATCACCCAGCTCTAGGCTGCATGAGCTCATGGCAGGAGAGGAATCACAGGTATGCTAACACACACACTGGCCTCCCTCAGATGAACACTGCAGTAAGGAAAGACCTAGCACACTGTAACAACACTTTAACAACAACACAATAAAGCACATTGTAACAGAGCGAGCCATAGGCTTCACCTATTGGTGTGGAGCTTGGAGAGTTGAAGTATTACAGACATACAGTGCTGACAGTTGAGATGGAACCCATGCCCAGACACTATTCTAGGCATTTAACACAGACAGCCATGCTATACTCAAACGTCTATACACAAACTGGAGTTGTGACTGAGATGTTTCTATACAGACACGGACAGCTTGTTTAATAGACCCAGAATGGTCATGAACTTTTACTGATGATCTGGGTCAGTTGTAATCAGGCGTTCTACATGAACAGACGCAGTGGCTGCAACTGTATTGTCTGGGTCTGCCTGTCTCTGTCTCCCTCGTGGACATGGTAGGCTTAACTCTGGATCGATTGTGGCATGTTTATGGTGATTAGGCAGTACTGTAGCTAGTCTCTAATACGAGTGTGAGGAATGAGGAATGTGAGGGAAAGCATGTGCCTGCCCTGGGCCCGGTGAGGGAGGGATGGCTCCATAGGGGATATCAGCCATCTCTAACCATATGTCATAGCCTGGACGTAAGTGGATGTTCTAAGGAATATATTCTAGTCAGGGAGGCAGAGTGAGTCGAGAAAAATAGAGCAGAACAATCTGCATCTGCGGTGCATTTAAATACACTGTTGTTAATGTGTAATGCATTACTGATGGATGATGGTTAAAATCACTTCAGGTTTGTGTTTTTCCACAGTTTGCTAGGACTAGTTTGTTTTTAATCCAATGTTGTTTTCAATAGCCCTCTCAGAAGAAGCCCCTCTCTGCCTCCCATCGGGGTGTGTGTGCGCCTGCCCGGTGTGTGTGTGGCACACTGCCTCCACAGTGCCCCATTCATACCAGGCTGGGAATGGAGATACTTGGTCCTGTTCAGACAACCATAGAGAGACAGACAGAGAGACTGTTCACTCCTCACAGAGTGACTCCATACAAGCTGACCACTCACCAAACCAGGCACTGACTAGATCAACATGGATGAATATTGAATGATTGGCCATCACTGCTATGGCTGATATTTATATCCTGTCAACAGAGGATAGAGCCCTCATAATTAAGTATGGCCTAAAAAGCATATCTACATTTTTTTCAAACTAATGGCCGATCCGCAATATACAGTGCCTTCAGAAAGTATTCATACCCCTTGACATATTCCACATTTTGTTGTGTTACAGCCTGAATACATAATGTATTTTCACACCATACCCCACAATGACAAAGTGAAAACATGTTTTTAGAAATGTTTGCAAATTTGTTGAAAATTAAATACAGAAACATCTAATTTACATAAGTAAATATAAAAAAAAAACATATATATATAAAACAATTTCTAGAGTGTTGAAAGAGCACAGTGGTCTCTATTATTGAGAAATTAAAAAAATATGGAGCTACCCAGACTCTGCCTAGAGCTGGCCATCTGACCAAACTGAGCAACCGGGCAAGAAGGACCTTGGTCAGGCTGGTGACCAAGAACCCAATGACCACTCTGACAGAACTACATAGTTTCTTGGCTGAGATGGGAGAATGTACCAGAAGGACAACAGTCTCTATAGCACTTCACCAATCTGGGCTCTTTGGCCTTAATGCAAAGCGCTATATCTGGAGAAAACCAGGCACAGCTCATCACCCATCTAACACCTTTCCTACTGTGAAGCATGGTGGTGGCAGCATCATGCTATGGGGATGCTTTTCAGTGGCAGGGACTGGGAGACTGGTAAGGATAGAGGGAGCAATGAATGGAGCCAAATACAGGAAAATCATTGATGAGAACCTGCTTCAGAGTGCAAAGGACCTTAGACTGGGGCGAAGATTTACGTTCCAACAGGACAATGACCCCAAGCCAAAGCAATGCTGGAATGGCTTCAGAACAAGAATGTGAAAGTCCTTGAGGGGCCCAGTGAAAGCCTAGACTTGAATTTCATTGCAAATCTGTGGAAATACTTGAAGATTGATGTTCACCGCTAGGCTTGGGCAGTATCCAGATTGTCATACCTTCATACCGACCTTGTGCAATACCGGGATATTCGGTAATACCCCACTGAGCTTTTGTAATCCGAAGGTTAGCAATGCTAACAAGTATTGTAAAATCCCATATAGAATGCTAACTAAATGCTAATGAACGTTCTGCGAACATTTTATACAGTCTCTGACTTAAACTATTTTCAGGACAATCATCCCAGCTCATAAAGTTATAAAAGTAACTAAACAAAACACATATTAGACAGCAAGGCTCTTGATCCAGGAGGGGATTATCTGCTTTTACCGGCAAGTGAAGCTTGATTTTGGAAGAAGCTAACCAATTAGCTAGATAGCTAACAAGCTACTAAATTAGCAAACCAAATGCACAACTGGAGAGCATTTAGCACATTTTAGACAGTTACAGTTGAAGTCGGAAGTTTACATACACCTTAGCCAAATACATTTAAACTCAGTTTTTCACAATTCCTGACATTTAATCCTAGTAAAAATGCCCTGTCTTAGGTCAGTTAAGATCACCACTTTATTTTAAGAATGTGAAATGTCAGAATAATAGTAGAGAGAATGATTTATTTCAGCTTTTATTTCTTTCATCACATTCCCAGTGGGTCAGAAGTTTACATACACTCAATTAGTATTTAGTAGCATTGCCTTTAAATTGTTTAACTTGGGTCAAATGTTTCGGGTAGCCTTCCACAAGCTTCCCACAATAAGTTTGTGTGGATTTTGGTCCATTCCTCCTGACAGAGCTGGTGTAACTGAGTCAGGTTTCTAGGCCTCCTTGCTCGCACATGCTTTTTCAGTTCTGCCCACAAATGTTCTATAGGATTGAGGTCAGGGCTTTGTGATGGCCACTCCAATACCTTGACTTTGTTGTCCTTAAGCCATTTTGCCACAACTTTGGAAGTATGCTTGGGGTCATTGTCCATTTGGAAGACCCATTTGCGACCAAGCTTTAACTTCCTGACTGATGACTTGAGATGTTGCATTTTGTAAAGTGCACCAGTCCCTCCTGCAGCAAAGCAACCCCACAGCATGATGCTGCCACCCCCGTGCTTCACGGTTGGGATGGTGTTCTTCGGCTTGCAAGCCTCCCCGTTTTTTCTCCAAACATAATGATGGTCATTATGGCCAAACAGTTCTATTTTTGTTTCATCAGACCAGAGGACATTTCTCCAAAAAGTACGATCTTTGTCCCCATGTGCAGTTGCAAACCGTAGTCTGGCTTTTTATGACGGTTTTGGAGCAGTGGCTTCTTCCTTGCTGAGCGGCCTTTCAGGTTATGTCGATATAGGACTCGTTTTACTGTGGATATAGATACTTTTGTACCTGTTTCCTCCAGCATCTTCACAAGGTCTTTTGCTGTTGTTCTGGGATTGATTTGCACTTTTCGCACCAAAGTACATTAATCTCTAGGCAGATAGCGTCTCCTTCCTGAGCGGTTTGACGGCTGCGTGGTCCCATGGTGTTTATACTTGCGTACTATTGTTTGTAGAGATGAACGTGGTACCTTCAGGCATTTGGAAATTGCTCCCAACGATGAACCAGACTTGTGGAGGTCTACAATTTTCTCTCTGAGGTCTTGACTGATTTCTTTTGATTTTCCCATGATGTCAAGCAAAGAGGCACTGAGTTTGAAGGTAGGCCTTGAAATACATCCACAGGTACACCTCTAATTGACTCAAATGATGTCAATTAGCCTATCAGAAGCTTCTAAAGCCATGACATCATTTTCTGGAATTTTCCAAGCTGTTTAAAGGCACAGTCAACTTAGTGTATGTAAACTTCTGACCCACTGGAATTGTGATACAGTGAATTATAAGTGAAATAATCTGTCTGTAAACAATTGTTGGAAAGATTACTTGTGTCATGCACAACAATTAATGTGTGGAGTGGTTGAAAAACAAGTTTTAATGACTCCAACCTAAGTGTATGTAAACTTCCGACTTCAACTGTAACTTAATAATTATTTAATTGTGAATTCCGCACAGCAACTAGATCACCTGGTGTGTGCTGCACAACAGTGGGTGACTCACAAGACTCCGGTAAAGGTGCTGGAACCTCTAACCTTATCTCTAACAGACTTCCCCCTCCCTCAGTAGCACCACTGTGTTAGCTAATAATCTTACCCTAGAGTGGCAGCGAGAGGAAGAAGTGATGTGTGAGTAATTCGATTTGTTTGCCCTTGCACACCTCCCGCCACACTGCACCGCCATGCCCGGCCGTGCTAGCCGAATGCCTGCCTGCCAGTTGGCGCGTCTCACATTCTCCTAATTACAAGTGTATGTGACAGGGGTTTTATTAAGCTGTGCTTCACCCAGAGTGAGAGACAGATGGGGAGCTGAGGTTGTTAGTCAGTTAGTTTATTTGATCAATCTCCCTTTTCCCTCGCCTGGAGAACTGTACTGTGGAGGTGGAAGCAGTGGAGGGAGTGTGGCGCTAACTGAAGGGATTGGCTCAGCTTGAATCTTAAACAGTAGTGAAACCAATGTTATTAATCCAAACTAAGGCTTTGGTGCCATTTTGGGTCCTCAGATTGAGTAATAAGTGTGAATCAGCAAATGTCTTGCCAACCTACCATTTCTTTCTTCCATTCTACCTAGTTCGAACATATGGCTTCTTCTATTCTCTCCCTCTGAATCATATGTTTTCTTACTCTGTCTGTCCTTCTGAATGACTAACCGGTTACTCTCTCTCTTTCCTGTAGCTCAGTTGGTAGAGCATGGCACTTGCAACGCCAGGGTTGTGGGTTCGATTCACACGGGGGGCCAGAAAAATGTATGCACTCACTAACTGTAAGTCGCTCTGGATAAGAGCGTCTGCTAAATGACTGAAATGTAAAATGTAAATGTGTGTGTTGTGTAGGATGGTTCTCTGGGGAACATTGATGACCTGGCCCAGGAGTACTCAGAGTACTGCAACACCTCCTTCAGTGACGTCAGCGACCGCATGGAGGAGCTACGCAAGAGACGTGTGTCCCAGGATCTCGACATGGTACGTCCCCACAAACGCACTCATCACATCACATACTGAGTCCCCACGAACACCAATCATACTGTTGCATGTCCAAACACAAACTCAAGGCCATGAACCCTACTGAAACACAATAGAACTGAGTTCTACCACTGCAGTAGAGTATAACTGAGTCCCATCAAACAGGAAACCCACCAGCTTACATCAATACAATATCAGCTAAAGACCTGCAGCAACCTGTTTCCTTATGACTCTACAATATGCTGCTTACATAGTCTACAACTGTGAAGTGAGAGCCAAAATGCTGAGGAAAATTTTCATTTTCTCAGATCTCCTTTTATAATTCATAATATCCTCAAACACCCCATTCTTGGATCAGTTTGGTATCTTTACAGTGTGATTGTCCAGTGTGCTGCCAACAGCCTGGGAGCCAGTCAGGGAGGGGAGGAGGGGGAGTTTAGTTTGGAGAGTGAGCTAGTGAGTGTGTTGTGTGCCTGAAAGCGCTTGGTTGTGTTCTGAAGGTTCACATTCACAGGGATGTAGGGTAGTGGGGCATGGTACTCCTGCGTTGCTTAGTTACTGACGGAGGTATTGAAGATTGCAGTTGGTCCTGGCAGCGAACACCGCTCTGCCTCTGTGCTGCTCGGAGCACCCCTGGGGGTCTATACTCCACACACACACAACACACAGAGAGAGAGAGTGAGGGGGGTTAGTCTTCATATGCTAGCTTTATAAATGTGCTATTATGACACTATTCAAAGTGATTTGTATCTGTTTAGAACTCTTGAAAACAGATGGCATCAATTCAGTTCTAAAGTCTCATTTCCAGAACCCATAGCAGGAAACTGGGTACATCTAGCCTAAACCTCAGTTTATTCTACTCATCCTGAACCTAAAAGGAGTGAGCGTACTTAAACAAATCAAATACAATTTAATTTTTCAAGTGCTTCGTAAACAAGAGGTGTAGACTAAGAGTGAAATGCTTACTTACGGGCCCTTGCCAACAATGCAGAGAGATGTCTAGAAATGCACACGTTTTGTGCTCTTGTAGGAAGCAATCACTCCCCCGTTGCTGACTACAAATGATCTATAACTGGGTTAATAACTCATTAACTAGCGAAGGATGTGAACAAATGTACAAATGTGCACACCTCGCTACATGTAGCTCTCGCTTTTGATCGCTTTTAGATGCATTTTGCCACCTGGGTGTCAGAAGGGGGGAAGGAGAAAAGTAGTTGAGTATCATCTGCATAGCAATGATAGGAGAGACCATGTGAGGATATGACGGAGCCGAGTGATTTGGTGTATAGAGAGAAGAGGAGAGGGCCTAGAACTGAGCCCTGCGGGACACCATTAGTGATAGTACGTGGTGCAGACACAGGTCCTCTCCACATCACCTGGTAGGAGCGGCCTGCCAGGTAGGATGCAATCCAAGAGACACCCAGCCCTGAGAGGGTGGAAAGGAGGATCTGATGGTTCACAGTGTCGAAGGCAGCAGATAAATCTAGGAGGATGAGAACAGAGAAGAGAAGTCAGCTTTGGCAGTGTGGAGAGCGTCCGTAACACAGAGAAGAGCAGTCTCGGTTGAGTGACCCGTCTTGACGCCTGATTGGTTAGGGTCAAGAAGATCATTCTGAGACACATAACGAGAAAGTTGATCAGAGACAGCATATCAAGTGTTTTGGATAGAAAGAAGTGATACAGGTCTGACGTCAGATGAGTCGAGTGTTGGTTTCTTGAGGAGGGGAGGGGACAAGGGCCATTTTGAAGTCAGAGGGGACGCAGCTAGTGGTCAGGGATGAGTTGATAACGGAAGTGAGGAATGGGAGAAGGTCTCCAGAGATGGTCTGGAGAAGAGAGGAGGAGATAGGTTCGAGCAGGCAGGTTGTCGGGCGGCGAAACCTCACTAGTCGCAAGTTCTCGGATGAATCCCGGAACATATTCCAGTCTGTGCTAGCCAAACAGTCCTGTAGCTTAGCATCCGCTTCATCGGACCACTTCCATATTGAACGCGTCACTGGTACTTCCTGTTTGAGTTTTTGTTTGTAATTAGGAATAAGGAGGATAGTGTTATGGTCAGATTTTCTAAATGGAGGGTGAGGGAGAGCTTTGTATGCGTTACTGTGTGTGGAGTAAAGGTGATCTAGAGTTTTTTCTCCTCTAGTTTATTCTAACTCAGGCGAGCAGAACCTCAATACTTCCTTAATATTAGAGATCTCACACCAGTTCACGGGACGGACCAAGGCGCAGCGTGATATGCAAACATGTTTATTTACACGAATAAACACACGACAAAACAATAAACTAACGACACGTGAAGTCCTAAGGTAACACAACAAACCTTATACAGAACAAGATCCCACAACCCACTAGTGCCAATAGGCTGCCTAAGTATGGTCCCCAATCAGAGACAACAAGCGACAGCTGCCTCTGATTGGGAACCACACCGGCCAACATAGATCTAGACATACTAGACTTATAACATAGACCTACACCACATAGAAAATACACACCCTGACTCAACAAATAAGAGTCCCCAGAGTCAGGGCGTGACAGTATCCCCCCCGCCACCCCACCCCAAAGGTGCGGACTCCGACCGCACAACCTTTACTTAACAGGGTAGGGGCCGGGTGGGCATTCCGCCTCGGAGGCGGATCCGGCTCCGGGCGTGATAACCACCTATTCTCCGCCTCCCTGTTGCGCCCCTGGTCTGGTCTGGACCTCGACGCGCTGCTTCCCCTTCCTCCCACTATACTCCAAGCCCTGTCTGGACCCTGGTGTGGGAGACCCCGAACAGGACTGTGCCGGTGCACTGGCGACACAGTACGTAGCTCCGCTTAACACGGAGCTTGCCCAGTCATACGCCTTCTCGCGTGAGTACGGGGAGTTGGCTCTGCTCTAACCCTAGGCTCCGCCAACCACCCCGTGTGCCCCCCCAAAAAAAATTATTGGGGCTGCCTCTCGGGCTTCCTCCTTGACCGGCCTCCTCCGTGTTGCCGTTGCTCCTCTCCTGCCTGGGCATCTACCTTAGCCCATGGTCCTTTCCCCGCAAATATCTCTTCCCATGACCACAACTTGCCCACCTGTGACATGGCCCTTCGCTCCACCTGGGCACGCTGCTTGGTCCTCGTTTGGTGGGATCTTCTGTCACTTCCATTCATAGACGGGACGGACCAAGGCGCAGCGTGATATGCAAACATGTTTATTTACACGAATAAACACACGACAAAACAATAAACTAACGACACGTGAAGTCCTAAGGTAACGCAACAAACCTTATACAGAACAAGATCCCACAACCCACTAGTGCCAATGCCAATAGGCTGCCTAAGTATGGTCCCCAATCAGAGACAACGAGCGACAGCTGCCTCTGATTGGGAACCACACCAGCCAACATAGATCTAGACATACTAGACTTATAACATAGACCTACACCACATAGAAAATACACACCCTGACTCAACAAATAAGAGTCCCCAGAGTCAGGATGTGACACACACACCCTTACCCGACACTGCCGTACAGTCTAGATGTATATTATCCATGTCCTTGGTCAGCAACGACTCAGAGAAACATAGGATATTACAGTACTTCAGGTCCCGTTGATAGGATAGTCTCCAACGGAACTCGTCCAGTGTGTTCTCCAGTGATTGTACGTTCGCCAATAGAACAGAGGGTAGAAGCAGATTATTAATTAGCCAACATAGTTTTATCAGGGTGCCCGCACGTCGGCCTCTCTTACGCCGTCTTTTCCGAGTCTCAGGGATTAGGGCCTGGTCCGGGGTGAGCCGTATGTCCATACCGCCGACTCGTTAAAATAGAAATCCTCATCAAAATCGAGGTTAGTGATCGCTTTCCAGAAGCTCTTTTTGGTCATAGGAAACGATGGCGGAAACATTGTGTACAGAAAAAGTTAAGATCAGTGCAAAAAAATGTAATAGCAGAATTGGTCAGGAGCCTGTAAAACGGCAGCTATCCATTGCAGCACCATTCATCTCTCAAAGGGAGCGCTAGGATGGGGCCCCGGGGGTGGTGGGGGGCCTGGAGTTGGAGGGAGGAGTAGAGAGCATCTCTCAAAGGGAGAGCTAGAGGAGGAGAAAAAAGAGAAGGATGTGAGAGCCTGCAGCTGTCTGTCCCCCCTGCACAACTTGGCAAGAAAGAGGAAAGGAAAGAGAGGGGGAGGAACAGAGGAGATATGGACTCAGAAGGCTGTTTATTCACACACTCAGCTGTAGATAGGACTATATCATTATAGCTACATTATAGCTATACACATTAAGAAACAAACAAATCCAGCACTCACAAATATAGTATGTTTATTTTGTTTTATTCCGTAACCGAAGTTACAAGGACACTTTTTGGGTTGAGCACAACAACAGATCATTCAATTCAGTGGGAAGAGAGTGACCTTACTATCTTACGTTATACTTACACACTTACTCCTATGGCTCCTACGCATTGACACATTTTTCACCATTCATCTCCTCAGCTCTATCATAAAGTACTATCCAGTTGTAAAGACAAGAAAGGTGGAGGTTGATATAGAGATTAATTAGAAGAAGATAGACCAATAGGATCTCCCCCAGGCTCTCTGCAGCCATGTGGTTTTGGTTAATTTGAGAGGTGGGTCTCAGTAAAGGGTGGTATGGTTGAGTTATGGAGTGCTCAGCTGTGCTGATTGATGTGGGCCAAAGATCATGTCTGCTCTGCTCTCAGAGCTCTCCAGTTAAGCACTCTCACGTCCATCATTAAGGAGTAAGTGTCTGTTGTTTGAGAGATTCTCTCCTCAGTCTTCTCTATGTGTTGATGTGTTTAACTATACTTGTGGGGACCAGAAGTCCCCACAAGAATAGTAAACACATTTATTTTTGACCAAATGGGGACATTTTGTTAGTCCCCACAAGGTCAAATGCTATTTCTAGGGGGTTTAGGGTTAAGGTTAGAATTAGTGTTCGGGCTAGAATTGGGTTTAGGGTTAGGAGCTAGGGTTAGTTTAAGGGTTAGGGTTAGGATTAGGGTTAGGGGTTAGAGAAAATAGGATTTTGGATGGGACTGAATTGTGTGTCCCCACAAGGTTAGTTATACAAGACTGTGTGTGTGTGCATGTGTGTGTGTATGTGTGTCAGGGTTTCCGCTAGTCGGTAATAGCCGGCTTTTGGCAAAAAATAAAAAAATAAAACCGATTAATAAAATTGCCGCTGGCCAATTGTCCGGGAAAATAAGAAAAAATCCCATTGTGAAATAATGCTTTTTAGCCTATTCATTGATGGAAATAACAGTCGATGTAAATACATTTGACTGGTCATGCTTATTGGTCTATAGGTTAATTTGCATAATTTAGTAATTTGCATAATTGAGCGTGTGTACAGTATAATTGTTATGTATCTTATTTATCACACGCGTACAGTATACCGATAAAGAGCCTTTGAGCGGAAAATCTGTCAGACAGCATGAGAGCTGCTGCTACAGCATCTCAAACAGCAAATGCATAAGCAACAGAAAGCAGGCTTCATCAGCACGTCACACAACACTTTGCAATGAACTGGAGGCAGTATGCATTTTGAAAACATATACTAAATTGTTTGAAACCTGAACGTTTTAATACATACAGTGCATTCGGAAAGTATTCAGACCCCTTGACTTTTTCCAAATGTTGTTACGTTACAGCCTAATTCTAAAATTGATTTTTTTTTAAATTATCCCTCATCAATCAACACACAATGCCCCATATGACAAAGTGAAAACAGGTTTTTAGAATTTTTGCACAAGCATCCTGTTTCCATTGATCATCCTTGAGATGTTTCTACAACTTGATTGGAGTCCACCTGTGGTAAATTCAATTGATTGGAAATGATTTGGAAAGGCACACCTGTCTATAAAGGTCCCACAGTTGACAGCGTATGTCAGAGCGGAAACCAAGCCATGAGGTCGAAGGAATTGTCCGTAGAGCTCCGAGACCGGATTGTGTCGAGGCACAGATCTAGGGATGGGTACTAAAAAATTTCTGCAGCTTTGAAGGTCCCCAAGAACACAGTAGCTTCCATCATTCTTAAATGGAAGAAGTTTTGAACCACCAATACTCTTCCTAGAGCTGGCCACCCAGCCAAACTGAGCAATCGGGGGAGAAGGGCCTTGGTCAGGGAGGTGACCAAGAACCCGATGGTCACTCTGACAGAGTTCCAGAGTTCCTCTGTGGAGATGGAAGAACCTTCCAGAAGGACAACCATCTCTGCAGGACTCCACCAATCAGGCCTTTATGGTAGAGTGGCCAGACGGAAGCCACACCTCAGTAAAAGGCACATGACAGCCTGCTTGGAGTTTGCCAAAAGGCACCTAAAGACTCTCAGACCATGAGAAACAAGATTCGCTGGTCTGATGAAACCAAGATTGAACTCTTTGGCCTGAATGCCAAGCGTCACATATGGAGGAAACCTGGCACCATCCCTACGGTGAAGCATGCTGGTGGCAGCATCATGCTGTTGGGATGTTTTTCAGCGGCAAGGACTGGGACACTAGTCTAGATCAAGGAAAATAAGATATTTTGATGAAAGCCTGCTCCAGAGCGCGCAGGACCACAGACTGCGGTGAAGGTTCACCTTCCAACAGGACAACGACCCTAAGCACACAGCTTCGGGACAAGTCTCCTAATGTCCTTGAGGGGCCCAGCCAGAACCCGGACTTGAACCCGATCTAACATCTCTGGAGAGACCTGAAAATGGCTGTGCAGCGACGCTCCCCATTCAACCTAACAGAGCTTGAGAGGATATGCAGAGAAGAATGGGAGAAACTCCCCAAATACAGGTGTGCCAAGCTTGTAGCATCATACCCAAGAAGACTTGAGGCTCTAATTGCTGCCAAAGGTGCTTCAACAAAGTACTGAGGAAAGGGTCTGAATCCTTATGTAAATGTGATATAAAAATATATATATATATAAATGTACAAAAATGTCTAAAAACCTATTTTTACTTTGTCATTATGGGGTATTGTGTGTAGATTGATGAGGGAAAAAACAATTTTATCCGTTTTAGAATAAGGCTGTAACTTAACAAATTGTGGAAAAAGTCAAGGGGACTGAATACTTTCCTAATGCACTATATTATGAGGCATGTCTTACCTTGCTTCAAAGTAGCATAGCCAAAATCAGACCATATCCATGGAGGCAATTAATTTATATCAACTTTATTTAATTGTCTAGCAGCCAAAGGCATTATCCTAGTCATATTAGCAATCCATGATAGTTGTTGCATCTCCCCACTTTCAACATTTCTAACATATATGTTTTAATGTCTGTCACATGAAACCTTTTGACAATGGTGTTTTCCCGTTAATTGCATTATGGAACGAACATTTGCGCATAGTCTACTGCCTTGTGCGCATTACTGCGCTTATAATGTGAATAAATCATATTTAATAAACATTTTACTGTTCTGATCTGTTGCATCAGACTCATTGCTTTTTAAAGTTTATTTGTAATTTTTTTATGTAGCCTACTGGTTGTATGAATTTGGGATCTATCGTCCCCCAACTGTCCCAGAGTCTGTTTGGAATAGCTATTTCTTTCTCGACTAGCTTACCAATAGAATAGGTAAACTTTTCTACTATGGGGGATAGTAGATTGACATAGGCTAGTGATGTTGCTGTTCGTTACTGGTCTTTTTGGCTGGAAAAAGTAAACGTGGACAGTTATTCCAACATCTTCAAACCGCACAAATCGTTGCATCCTCGACTTGCATGTTCTGTTTTTTCCATAATCTCAATGTTATTTCTGTCATTCTGAGCACCGTGGATGGACACTCTAATAAGGCCACGCACCCAATGCATATGGGTCCGGTAAATTTCTCTAACGTCCGTTAAACTTTCCTAGCGAAAACCCTGGTGCATGTGTGTGTGTGTGTGTTTTTTGTGTCTGCATGTGTGTGTTTACAAGTGTGTGTGAAGATGAGTAAACTGGGTCACCTCTCTACACGTATTTGGAAGGTTGGGAAGGTTCCATCCTGGGATGGGACAGGACGGGGCCCTGGGGGGCCTGCAGCTGTCTGTCCCCCTGCACAACTTGGCAAGAAAGAGGAAAGGAAAGAGAGGGTGAGGAACAGAGAGAACATAAGAGATATGATGTCAGAACTAGGCTTGGGCGGTGTACCGTATATACCGTATACCGATTTATTTTTGGAAAAAAGCCACGGGATGGTTTTTCAATACCGTCAGTACCATCAAAACTATTTGAAAAAAGTTGTTCAATTAATTTGAATATTTGTAGCGACTTTTTAAGTTAATACCTGCAGTCAACTTGTGCAATACGTTAGGAGATAAAGCAGATTGCGTTCTTCATTTCTTCATTATGAAGCTTACATAGTTCCCCAGAATAGTTGAGCCAGTCACATGTTTGTTTGTAAATAACACAACGGGCTAAAGATGGAGCTGGTGAGTCCATATCTATCGGCGAGTCTCTGTTGTGCAGCGCACATGAGGTGAGGAGTTACACTTGTATGCAATTCTCTACTAAATGTTTGCCATCAGATATCTTATAATGGCTTTCTGCCAGAAGTAAAATAGCTCTGGATGACTTATCTGTATAGTTGCCATTTTTTCTCTGTGCTTCCTACTAGCGTTGTTTTTCTCCTCTGTTATTTTCCTCTCTGCTCCGTGTACGCTTGCTGCTCTTTCTCCAGAAAAGCATGAATCACAACTTTGTTCATTTGCACAATTTATCTCGTTTACTTTCGCTTGTAAATGTCCAAACTCATCAAAAATGACATTTGGTAGCTCCTAGCTATGCTTGTATAACTTTATGAGCTAGATTTGCCTGTCTTTGTTATTAGTTTGTTAGTTTTCGCTCGTTAGCATTTAGCTAACAGTGTCTATATGATTTCGATATTAGTTTGTGCTAATTATGTTAGCATTCTGGTAATAGAGGCCATATGGGCTTTTCTTGCGTTTTTACAGCCCCTTGTGTGCTATGCAGGTAATACCGTAAAGCCCGTGATGAGAGAAGGACAGACCGTATGACGATATGGAAATCTGGATGCAAGGTCTCCCGAGTTGCGCAGTGGTCTAAGGCACTACATCGCAGTGCTTGAGGTGTCACCAAAGACCCAGGTTTGATCCCAGGCTGTGTCGCAGCCGGCCACAACCGGGAGACCCATGAGGCGGCACACAATTGGCCCAGCGGGTTAGGGGACGGTTTGACTGGCCAGGATGTCCTTGTCCCATTGCGCTCTAGTGACTCCTTGTGGCGGGCCGGGCGCATGCACACTGACTTCGGTCGCCAGTTGTACGGTGTTTCCTCCGACACATTGGTGCAGCTGGCTCTGGGTTAAGCGAGCAGTGTGTCAAGAAGCAGTGCGGGTAGGCATTGTCGTGGTTCGGAGGACGAGAGTTGCAGTGATGTAACTACCAATTAGGGAGAAAAAGGATCTGGATACTGCCCAAGTCTAGTCAGAAGGCTGTTTATTCACACACTCAGCAGAACCCAGCTGTAGAAAGGACTATAGCTATATTTATTACATTTATATTAGAACATTTCATGGCGTTAAAAAAGGTACAACAGAACTGGTTGAAGGTAGATTTTCCCCAGATTTCCCCCAGTATTGAAACAGAAGCACATAGCAAACATTCTACAGTCAGTATTGAGTGTTTTCAGGGCAGCGTTCTTGCCAGCTACCGTTGCTCCACTCTCCCCTTGGCTGGTGTTATGTGTCTAGACTGGACCTTCACAAACGGTCTCAATGTCCTTGGCATAATAGCTGTGAAAAACTGGAACGAGGGAGGGAGAAGGGGCAGAGAGATGGAGATGGGGTAGAGAGAGAGAAGGGGCAACAACAAAAAAAGAAATAAAGAGAGAGGGAGAATGGTAGAGATAAAGAGGAAGACAGGGCAGAGGAAGAGAGAGAGAAAGAGAGAGGAGAGAGAGAAGGACTATTGTGCCATATGAAGTGTGTCCAGCCAGTGGCTGCCAGCCAGCCTCATCTAGGATCTCCCCGAGGAGCAATAGGAGTGAGTTAGATAAGGTCATTATATTAAAAGGGCAGATATGAACAGTAAATGGGCTGGCATTTAGACGTCTACCCTGGGACATGGCCTTTCAGGGAGGGGTTGTCTGTCACAGCTGAAGGGGACGAGCATGGTGGTTCTCAGAGGACTTCCACCCTGCTGCTTCTCTCCTTCCAAACCTTCTCATCTCCTCCATTCTCATTCTCGTCTCTTTTGTCCTTGCCTTTTCACTCACTGCGATCTCTCCTTTTTCCTTCTTGCTTCATCTCTTCTCATGTTACCGCCTCTCCCTTCTTCACCCTCCTGCTGCAACACACAAAGACCCCTCCCTGTCCGGTCTGGACTAGCCTCTGGCCACTGTAGCTGTAACCTTCCCTGAACCTCACAGTCTGGCTAGAAGAAGAGTTAAGGTCAAGCAAACATGACAGTGGACATTGGAAGACTGTTCCTCGGTAGTGAAAAAGGCCGTAGGGCAATGTTCTTCAATTCTGGTCCTGGAAACCCACAAGGTGTGCATGCTTTTGTTACAGCCCAGTACCAACACACCTGACCAGATTCGACTAATCAATGTATTTAATGTGCTGTGGGTCTTCAGGACCAGGATTAAGGACCACTTCCCTGGGAGTTTTTGGACCACTGCAGGCTGTAGTGGTCTACAGACTACTGACTGAGACCACAGAGCTGAAGTTGCCCCTGGAAAAACCCTTTGGAATCCCCTTACGGCTGTGGTTAAGTATTTGTCGTCGGAGCATAACCATAGCAGCTTCATGTTTCTCTTTTTGTTCCCTTCAACTCACTTTCTAGTAGCCTCATAACGAGTCACCATGTCCCAATATCACATACTTGATTAAGATCCACTTTGCTTAATTCTCCCTCACTTCTCCTCCGGACGTCTTGCAACACAACAAACTTTTCGGGGGGGAAATCGTTGCACAAACCAAACAAAACCCCTGGATAACTTTATTTGTGAAACACTTACCCCAACCCCAGGGGCTTTTCCCGTGCCCTGATGACAGCACAGTGTTTTCTCGGTTGTGTTTTAGAAGTGGAGCTCTTGAACGCAGCCCCATAGCTGTTGACGGAGGC
Source organism: Coregonus clupeaformis (assembly GCF_020615455.1). NCBI lineage: Eukaryota > Metazoa > Chordata > Actinopteri > Salmoniformes > Salmonidae > Coregonus > Coregonus clupeaformis. The sequence goes on from NC_059227.1 coordinate 3,009,278, forward strand.
TCTCTCTCTCTGTGATGACTATCACTGTACCCTCTTCCTGTCTGACCGTTGTTTGGCTAGTCCCCCATCTTCATGTTAGTTTTATGAGCAGCCAGAAAACAAAAGGGTTAAGCAAACATCCCTTTAGGAGAATGAGGGCTATGCATTAACTCCATCACACATAGTCGCCTAGCTGCCTTATAGACCCACTGACTGTGCTGCTTTCTCTTCATGCTTGATTCAACTTGATTGGTTTGGCCGAGAACAGTTAAGCCCCACTGGGGCGTCTAATAGGTGCCATTATAACAAGAGTGAGCATTAAACAGTGGGATCTTCTTGTTGTAAACAAATCATTATGTAGAAAAGCCACTTTTGTCGAAGGCTTTGACACCTATTTCTGTCCCAGCCTTACTCTTGTCTCCCTATAGCCCAGTCTAAGTACATCAACTCTAGCCCTGTAATCAGTGTTGGATGTGTGTGTGTCTATGGTATCATCTTAGATCCACAGTGCTGAATGGTGTTTTATGCTGTCTGTCATTTTGTCTCTGAATTATCCACAGAAAGACACTGGATTTCCTGTGTGTGTGTGTTTGTGTGTGTGTGTGTGTGTGTGTGTGTGTGTGTGTGTGTGTGTGTGTGTGTCTGTGTCTTTTCACAATGTCTGCAATTAAGTGTGTGTGTGTGTGTGTGTGTGTGTTTACATGTGTGTGTGTGTCAATGACCACACAACTATATGTTTATCAGTGATGTCTTCAGGATCAGCTGGTTAAGCAGGCCTTTCTCTCCCCAGTCTTATTCACTAACGGTCTCTCTCGGCTGGGGCTGGGCTGGTGCCAGGCTCCCCGGCTGGCCCTGGTGCTCCCACGCCTTCCTCCAGGAAATGCCACCTCTCTGACCTGGGCCTCCTGGTCCTCCTGGTCTAACTACCCACATAGTAGGCCTCAATGTTCTTCCAAAGCAGGCTGTGGGGGCTCTTACATATGGTCTGACATGTACTGTGCTTTTCTTGTGTCTCATTTTCACCACTTCCCTTCCCGTTATACGTTTGGGTCTAAGGTAGCACAGCAGATTTAGTTTTAGTTTCTGTGCCCTTTGAAAATTAGTATTTTTTTTTTTTTTTGCGCTGTCTTTTAAGGCTGCTGGCCCTGGTTTAGAAGTGTGTGTGTTCCAGGTTTAGTCTTGTCAGATAATCACGCTTCTGTCTGCAGGGTAGACATCGTGATCCTCATTAGCTTCAGTACCCTGTGCTCTTTCTTTCTTTCTCTCTCTTTCTTTCTCTCTCTCCCTCTCTCTCTCCCTCCCTCTCCGTCCCCCTCTCTCTCTCTCTCTCTCCCTCCCACTCTCTCCCTCTCTCTCTCCCTCCCACTCTATCCCTCTCTCTCACCCCTCTCTCTCCCTCTCCCTCCCTCCCTCTCTCTCTCTCACCCCTCTCTCCCTCTCCCTCTCTCACCCCTCTCTCTCCCTCTCCCTCCCTCTCTCTCCATCTCTCTCTCTCTCACCCCTCTCTCCCTCTCCCTCTCCCTCTCTCACCCCTCTCTCTCTCTCTCTCTCTCTCTCTCTCTCTCTCTCTCTCTCTCTCTCTCTCTCTCCTCTCTCTCCCTCCCTCTCTCTCTCTCTCTCTCTCTCTCTCTCTCTCTCTCTCTCTCTCTCTCTCTCTCTCCCTCTTTCGCTCTCACTCTCTCTGTCTCTCTCTCTCTCTCTCTCTCTCTCTCTCTCTCTCTCTGTCTGTCTGTCTCTCTGTCTCTCTCTCGCTCTCCCTCTCTCTCTCTCTCTCTCTCCTTCCCTCTTTCTCTTTTATTCAATACAGTCACGTATAAACAATCAGGTACACACACACACACACACACACACACACACACACACAAACACACAAGCTATCAGGCTGCTACACACACGCAGTGTCACACACGTCTGAAGAGGAGAGACATACACACGCTCCTATGTGTAGATCAGAGAAAGTGGGGCAGTGTCTCAGCCGATGCTGACAGTTTTCAGAGGTTCAAATAAAGGTGAATTCTCCCCCTCCTGGAGTGTGTGTAAGTGAGATCTAAACTTCAGAGTCCACAATTCACCTTGTTTAATTGTATACTTGATCCTATTGCTTCACAATAAAACATATTTGAAACACACATTTCAGAGTCCAACACAAACACATAGACACAGTTCTATTTGTTTGATATCCTTTCTCTGAAACATTGAGTGTCAACTTCACTGGCTCTGACTCCCTGCTGAACTCTCAAATGTCAGTACTCCACTACTACTCATATTTTATATGTACAAGGCAGGAAAACAGTTGTTGACTTATGTGCCTTTTCCAGGAGTTTGCTTTGCATTTCTGGAGCATCCGGAATTCACGTCATGGCTCATTGTTGAAAGTGAGAGGGGATATGAGTTTGTTTGTTTGTTTTTGATTGAATCCCCCTCCCTCCTTCTATCTCTCTCCCTGTATGTGCCTGCATCTTGGAGAAGGAGGAGGAGTACGAACAGAGGGTCGCTTTGTGCTCCTGTCTCTGTGGGGATCTATCTGTTTTTTTGGAGCAGAGCTGGAAGCGGAGTCTGTGTGCACATGTTTGTGTGTGTTTATTTGTGTGTGTGTGTGCATGTGTGTGTGTGCGTGCCAGGCTGGCGCTGAGATGGCGCTGAGCTATACGTCTGTGTAGTCAGCGGGCACAGTGCCCATACACCAATGCTGCAGAGATGGGCATATCACCTGACACCCATCACAGTGGAGTGGGCATCAAAGACAATCAGATGAAAATACAGTCTGTGAATACAGACTGCCAAGGTTCTGCTTGCTAAAGGGATAAATGTCAGTCCAGCCTCACAGATATGTTCCTCTCTATTCAAACCAGCGCAGGCACTGTATGTATAGGACTGTGTAGTACCACAGGAACAAAAAGCCTACAGGTCCCTCTAAGTCAGTGTAACTGGAGTTTTATGTCCTTGGCTTGGCGCTCCCTGCTCCCTGACTTATGGGAATCCCCTTATTCCCTTGGATGGACATTCTGTTCACTCTGTTTACCAGCTCTTACCAACTCCTTGATTTACAGAGGGAGAAACTTCCGGACGACTGCCACAACTTCCCTGAGTGCAATACCAGACAGAGACAGCACTCTGCATGCAGGCAGGCAGGCTAGGGGACAGACAGAAACTGTGATAGGAGAAAGCCAGGCTGGCTGGCCCCTCGTGAAATAACCATAGTGATATACCGTAAGTGTAGGGTCCGAAGGCTAAGCTATTTACTTTCATAGCACTTCAACTGTACTCACACTGCCCTCAGGCTAGGAAGGTTTGTAGCTGGTTTATATCACCTCTGAATAACTTTCTTTAAAGCACTCTCACTTTACACAGAGTATACAAAACATTAGAAACACCTTCCTAATATTGTGCCGCACCCTTTTTGCCCTCAGAACAGCCTCAATTAATCTGGGTATGGACTCTACAAGGTGTCAAAAGCATTCCACAGGGATGCTGGCCCATGTTGACTCCAATGCTTCCCACAGTTGTGTCAAGTTGGCTAGATGTCGTTTGGGTGGTGGACCATTCTTGATACACATGGGAAACTGTTGAGCGTGAAAAACCCAGCAGTGTTGCAGTTCTTGACACACTCAAACCGGTGCGCCTGGCACCTACTACCATACCCTGTTCAAAGGCACTTAAATAATTTGTCTTGCCCATTCACCCTCTGAATGGCACACATACACAATCCATGTCTCAAGGCTTTAAAAATCCTTCTTTAACCTGGTTCCTCCCCTTCATCTACACTGATTGAAGTGGATTTAACAGGTGACATCAATAAGGGATCATAGCTTTCACCTGGATTCACCAGGTCAGTCTAATGTTTAGTATACTCAATGTATATGTATTTAGGAAATAAGGAAAATGACTGACAGGGACAGAAAGACAGACAGTTTTCTCAGTTACATTTCCTCCTATTTTAATCTCCATATGTTTTCAGCAGAGGAAGAGGAGATTGAGAAACAGACAGACACTGTCAGTCCTCCTGATGTAATTTCCTCCTCCCTGATGACTTCTGGGAAATTATGTAGTCCAGGTACTGATCTAGGAACAGTTTCCCTCATCCCCTGTCCAAGGCTGCTCATCTGGGTGTGGTGTTATGACTGATCAGGAAGCTTACGCAGAATCCACCTTTATTTCTGGTATCCTCCTCCCTGGAGGAAGTGTGAGTCTTACTTCTCTCGTCTCGTTATCTAGCGATCTCTCATTGGTGGAAATGACGAATCCGCCCTAAGCTTAACCTCTCTGATTGGCTGCCACTGTACATTTCACGTTTCACTTCCTGAGTAGCATTGTGGATTTCCCACACATGCCACAGCACAATACCGCTGCACCATTGAGAGATTCCTGACCAGTTGCATCACGGCCTGGTACGGGAATTGAGGTCTGATACCAACAGGCTCAGAGACAGTTTCTATGTTGTTGTTGTTGTTTTTTTGTTTTGTTTTTTTGTCATTTAGCAGACGCTCTTATCCAGAGCGACTTACAGGAGCAATTAGGGTTAAGTGCCTTGCTCAAGGGCACATCGACAGATTTTTCACCTAGTCGGCTCGGGGATTAGAACCAGCGACCTTTCGGTTACTGGCACTACGCTCTTAACCACTAAGCTACCTGCCGCCCCTACAAGTCATCAGACTGCTGAACTCTTGAACTGGACCGACCACCTGCTCTGATTCTCCTCACCTTAGATCACATCACTGCTGCTACCAGACTCTTATTATACTGCTCAATGTATACACTTGCCCCCCACCCCCTTCCCCAATACAAATATTGTACTATAAATTGTGCCTTCCTGTATTCTACTTATGCTAAAATGATTATTTTGTTCTACTGCCATTGACTTTATGTTCATATTTTTTATTTTTTTATTTTGTTACTATTTTTTGTTGTTGCATTGTAGAGAAGGAACCTGCAAGTAAGCATTTCGTTGGACAATGTTTACCATGCACATCCCGTACATACGACTAATACAACTTGAAACTATTAGCATCCCAGCGGCTAATGCTTATGCTTTTACCCTCAGGGAAAGCCATCAGGGAATAGACTGATGAGAGTGGGAATTTGAGAAAAAAAAGACTTGGACGGGATTCGTTTTACTGAGGGAGGTTCGGTGTTTTGTGGACGAGCACAAAACATCACATCTGTCATTTTAGTCCTGTCCGAATCTGCCATGTCAGTAATTTTTACATGGCAGGAGAGTAACAATTCCAGCCAGAATAACCTACTGTTTTTTGGTGAACTCCAAGGTCCTCTGATAATACTAGTCCTGTGCGAATTGACATCCCTTTGTTTTGAGAGAAATGTCTGAGTTTGACAGGTGTTGCTTTCGGTTTGAGAAAGAAAACAATAACTGATTGGATAAATTAAACGAAGTACTGCGCATAAGATATATATGAATGGCCTACATGTATCAACTTTCACAGTGAATGCTTTTGTTTATATGTTTTGTGCGTATGAATTGTATATTGCCAAATGCATCAGTAAAATATATTGCGCCTATTTAATGCAACCCTTGCTGATAATAGATCGCAAAGCAGCATACAACTGACCTAAATGTTTGGAAATGACAAGTTAACTTTCTCATCCATAGCCTTAAAACGCATCTCAAGTGCAAGTACAATGTTTAGCTCACATCTGAAGCCTGGGGGGCATTTAGGATATAAAATATCCAAATGATTATGATCACGCTTCCTCAAATTATATATAATGGCGACACTATACCAAAGATGGTTTAGTATGGTTTAGAAACTTGGGAACCAAACTCGTTATCAGTGTAGCCCTGTTGTTGCCTTGACTTGTTGAAATACAGTATCTTCACTCCTAGAAAGAAACCTCCACGTTTCTGTCATAACTGTCAATTTATTTGGAGAAAAAAAAGTTAGAATTACAGGGGGTACTTTGGAAAAAATGAATCCCGTCTGAATCGTTCTCTGGAATAACGGACATTCTGGGGTAATAATTACATAACCAACATTCTCTAGTAATACTAGTCCCGTGCGAATAGCTGTAGCTATATTGGCGCCGGAGGAGATGGCTGCCGTTTTACGGGCTCCTAACCAATTGTGCTATTGTGTGTGTTTTTTCGCGTTATTTGTAACTTATTTTGTACATAATGTTTCTGCCACTGTCTCTTATGACCGAAAAGAGCTTCTGGATATCAGGACAGCGATTATTTTTTCTTTAACGAGTCGGACGCAAAGGATTTGGACTACAGGAAAAAGAAGAGGACCGAGCACGCCCCCATTCTCATCGACGGGGCTGTAGTGGAGCAGGTTGAGAGCTTCAAGTTATTTGGTGTCCACATCACCAACAAACTAACATGATCCAAGCACACCAAGACAGTCGTGAAGAGGGCACGACAAAACCTGTTCCCCCTAAGGAGACTGAAAAGATTTGGCATGGGTCCTCAGATCCTCAAAAGGTTATACAGCTGCACCATCGTGAGCATCCTGACTGGTTGCATCACTGCCTGGTATGGCAAAAGCTCGGCCTCCGACCACAAGGCACTACAGAGGGTAGTGCGTACGGCCCAGTACATCATTGGGGCGAAGCTTCCTGCCATCCTGGACCTCTATACCAGGCGGTGTCAGAGGAAGGCCCTAAAAATTGTCTCCAGCCACCCTAGTCATAGACTGTTCTCTCTGTTACTGCACGGCAAGCGGTACCGGAGCGCCAAGTCTAGGTCCAAGAGGCTTCTAAACAGCTTCTACCCCCAAGCCATAAGACTCCTGAACATCTAATCAAATGGCTACCCAGACTATTTGCATTGCCCCCCACCCCTCTTTTACGCTGCTGCTACTCTGTTTATTATCTATGCATAGTCACTTTAATAACTCTACCTACATGTACATATTACCTCAATTACCTCGACTAACCGGTGCCCCCGCTCATTGACTCTGTACCGGTACCCCCTGTATAAAGCCTCGTTACTGTTATTTTACTGCTGCTCTTTAATTATTAGTTAGTATTCCATTTGTCTTCTTTTTTTATTTTTACTTACCTATTTTTTACTTAACACTTATTTTTATTAAAACTGCATTGTTCGTTAAGGGTGCATATGACAAATACAATTTGATTTGATTTGAACAGGGGGAGAACCGAAATGATCAGGCAACCTCAGTCATTGAGGAAGTGTCATTGAGGAAGTGCTCCTGACCAAAGTAAAGTGATACAGAGAATCAGAATAGGAACCTGGTGGTCGAGCTCTCTCTCTCTCTCTCTCTCTCTCTCTCTCTCTCTCTCTCTCTCTCTCTCTCTCTCTCTCTCTCTCTCTCTCTCTCTCTCTCTCTCGTTCTCTCTCATTCTCTCTCTCTCTCTCTCTCTCTCTCTCTCGTTCTCTCTCTCTCTCTCTCTATCTCTCTCTCTCTCTCTCTCTCTCTCTCTCGGTGTATGAGGGTTTTTCTCAACACAATCTATAGCCCTATTCTCACGGGACTAGTATTACTATAAAACCTCGGTTATGTTATTATTACCCAAGCATGTCTGTTTTTCCAGTGGATGATTCGGACGGGAGTAGTTTTACCAAACTTCCTCTGTAATTCATTTTTTCCCACATTCAATTTTGACCGTTATGACAGAAGCATGAAGGCTCTTCTAGGTGTGAAGATATTTCAAATGTCTAGGGATAGCCTAATATTGGCCTATTGGCCCTCAGTTTGGAGAAAGTCTAAATAATAATGCATATCAATAAGAACCATGAACTAACTGTAACTTATGCAGACATTTCATTGAATGACATACTGTATTTTATCGTCAATATCGTCCACTTTCACTTTTAAAACTAGGAAAGTTGATATGTGGCAAAACAGATAATTAATCTGTAGGCTACTTGCATAATGTTGCGCTTTGTTTTAAGCATACATTTTTCCCCATGTTCTTACCCAAACTGGGTGCAGTACTCTCAAAACACAGGGATGACGATTTGCACAGGATAAGTACAGTGGGGAGAACAAGTATTTGATACACTGCTGATTTTGCAGGTTTTCCTACTTACAAAGCATGTAGAGGTCTGTAATTTTTATCAGAAGTATACTTCAACTGTGAGAGACTGAATCTAAAACAAAAATCCAGAAAATCACATTGTATGATTTTAAAGTAATTAATTTGCATTTTATTGCATGACATAAGTATTTGATCACCTACCAACCAGTAAGAATTCCGGCTCTCACAGACCTGTTAGTTTTTCTTTAAGAAGCCCTCCTGTTCTCCACTCATTACCTGTATTAACTGCACCAGTTTGAACTTGTTACCTGTATAAAAGACACCTGTCCATATACTCAATCAAACAGACTCCAACCTCTCCACAATGGCCAAGACCAGAGAGCTATGTAAGGACATCGGGGATAAAATTGTAGACCTGCACAAGGCTGGGATGGGCTACAGGACAATAGGCAAGCAGCTTGGTGAGAAGGCAACAACTGTTGGCGCAATTGTTAGAAAATGGAAGAAGTTCAAGATGACGGTCAATCACCCTCGGTCTGGGGCTCCATGCAAGATCTCACCTTGTGGGGCATCAATGATCATGAGGAAGGTGAGGGATCAGCCCAGAACTACACGGCAGGACCTGGTCAATGACCTGAAGAGAGCTGGGACCACAGTCTCAAAGACAACCATTAGTAACACACTACGCCGTCATGGATTTAAATCCTGCAGCGCACGCAATGTCCCCCTGCTCAAGCCAGCGCATGTCCAGGCCCGTCTGAAGTTTGCCAATGACCATCTGGATGATCCAGAGGAGGAATGGGAGAAGGTCATGTGGTCTGATGAGACAAAAATAGAGCTTTTTGGTCTAAACTCCACTCGCCGTGTTTGGAGGAAGATGAAGGATGAGTGCAACCCCAAGAACACCATCCCAACCGTGAAGCATGGAGGTGGAAACATCATTCTTTGGGGATACCTTTCTGCAAAGGGGACAGGACGATGGCACCGTTTTGAGGGGAGGATGGATGGGGCCATGTATCGCAAGATCTTGGCCAACAACCTCCTTCCCTCAGTAAGAGCATTGAAGATGGGTCGTGGCTGGGTCTTCCAGCATGACAACCACCCGAAACACACAGCCAGGGCAACTAAGGAGTGGCTCGAAAACCTGGGAGTTTGCCGAAAAACTGTAGGTTTATTTAAATTGTTTTACCCCCTTTTTCTCCACAAATCTGTGGTATCCAATTGGTAGTTACAGTCTTGTCCCATCGATGCAACACCGGAGAGGAGAAGGTTGAGAGTCGTGCGTCCTCCGAAACACAACCCAACCAAGCCGCACTACTTCTTGACACAGTGCCTGCTTAACCCAGAGGAAACACTGTACACCTGGCGACCGAGTCAGCGTGCACTGCGCCCGGGCCCGCCACAGGAGTCGTGCGCGATGGGACAAGAACATCCCTGCCGGCCAAACCCTAACCTGGACGACGCTGGGCCAATTGTGCGCCGCCCCACGGGTCTCCCGGTCACGGCCGGCTGCGACAGAGCCTGGACTCGAACCAGGATCTCTAGTGGCACACTTAGCACTGCAGTGCCTTAGACCAATGTGCCCCTCGGGAGGCCCCAAAACAGCTGGGATAATAACCTTCCTGCTAAGTAAAAATGACTGACATGGCAGATTCGGACAGGACTAAAATTCCAGATGTGGTGGTTTGTGCTCGCACACATAATTACATTACCTGAGCTCTCCCAGTAGAACATGTCCCGTCCGAATAGGGTTTATGTCATTTAATTGGATTTCAACACAGCATTATATTTACACACTATGCAGGACTAAGCACATGTGAACCAAGTGCTGTTCTAATGCCCTATAGCTTAACCTACATTTTAATACATTCAATACATTTTATTAAAAAAATATATATGTTTAATAATCAGCGCTCGACTTGGACTGAAATAGGTGCCAGTACTTTATTTTGGATGCCGGTACTGTATTTATGACTCATTTCAGGAAACTAGGCTTATGTCGCGCGTTACTACTTCACAGGAGAGCCATTTGAATGTAAACTTCTTTTTTTTAATCAAAATGCGTTTTTGGGCAGAAATGCATTCTGGAACATAGTTCACATGTCCCAGAAGGCATTTCTGCCCAAAAACGCATTTTGATTTAAAAAAACATATATATATTTTTTATAAAATGTATTGAATGTGCTTTAATAACAAACGTGTATGCCATCTGTAAATATGAATACAATTGTTAAATTACGAGCCTAGCTGGTTTAGCCACAGAAAAAGACAGCAACCTTCCTGCTAGCCATGATTGGCTGAGATAATGAGTGGGCTGGAAATGCCTCAATGCTGTAATCGCTGCCAAAGGTGCTTCAACAAAGTACTGAGTAAAGGGTCTGAATACTTATTTAAAAATTATATTTCCGTTTTTTATTTTGAATAAATTAGCTTTGTCATTATGGGGTATTGTGTGTAGATTGAGGAGAAAAAACAACAACAATTGTATACATTTTAGAATAAGGCTGTAACATAACAAAATGTGGAAAAGGTCAAGGTGTCTGAATACTTTCCAAAGGCACTGTATGTATACTGTATAATGGTGTGTATACTGTAGACAGTATGGACAGTATATGAATAGAAAAAGTGTATACAGCATTAGTTACATAGGATGAACCATGACTAGAATACAGTATACAGTGCCTTGCAAAAGTATTCATCCCCCTTGGCGTTTTTCCTATTTTGTTGCATTACAACCTGTAATTTTATTTTAATTTGGATTTCATGTAATGGACATACACAAAATAGTCCAAATTGGTGAAGTGAAATGAAACATTTTCTCAAAAATAAATAACGGAAAAGTGGTGCATGCATATGTATTCACCCCCTTTGCTATGAAGCCCTTAAATAAGATCTGGTGCTACCAATTACCTTCAGAAGTCACATATTTAGTTAAATAAAGTCCACCTGTGTGCAAGTGTCACATGATCTGTCACATGATCTCAGTATATATACACCTGTTCTGAAAGGCCCCAGAGTCTGCAACACCACTAAGCAAGGGGCACCACCAAGAAGGCACTCTCCAAACAGGTCAGGGACAAAGTTGTGGAGAAGTACAGATCAGGGTTGGGTTCTAAAAAAAATCTGAAACTTTGAACATCCCACGGAGCACCGTTAAATCCATTATTTAAAAAATGGAAAGAATATGGCACCACAACAAACCTGCCAAGAGAGGGCCGCCCACCAAAACTCACAGACCAGGCAAGGAGGGCATTAATCAGAGAGGCAACAAAGATACCAAAGATAACCCTGAAGGAGCTGCAAAGCTCCACAGCGGAGATTGGAGTATCTGTCCATAGGACCACTTTAAGCCGTACACTCGACAGAGCTGGGCTTTACGGAAGAGTGGCCAGAAAAAAGCCATTGCTTAAAGAAAAAAATAAGCAATTGCATTTGGTGTTCGCCAAAAGGCATGTGGGAGACACCCCAAACATATGGAAGAAGGTCCTCTGGTCAGATGAGACTGAAATTAAGCTTTTTGGCCATCAAGGGAAACGCTATGTCTGGCGCAAACCCAACACCTCTCATCACCCCGAGAACACCATCCCCACAGTGAAGCATGGTGGTGGCAGCATCATGCTGTTGGGATGTTTTTCATCGGCTGGGACTGGGAAACTGGTCAGAATTGAAGGAATGATGGATGGCGCTAAATACAGGGAATTTATTGAGGGAAACCTGTTTCAGTCTTCCAAAGATTTGAGACTGGGACAGAGGTTCACCTTCCAGCAGGACAATGACCCTAAGCATACCGCTAAAGCAACACTCAAGTGGTTTAAGGGGAAACATTTAAATGTCTTGGAATGGCCTATTCAAAGCCCAGACCTCAATCCAATTGAGAATCTGTGGTATGACTTAAAGATTGCTGTATACCAGCGGAACCCATCCAACTTGAAGGAGCTGGAGCAGTTTGCTCTTGAAGAATCGGCAAAGATCCCAGTGGCTAGAAGTGCCAAGCTTATAGAGACATACCCCAAGATACTTGCAGCTGTAATTGCTGCAAAAGGTGGCTCTACAAAGTATTGTCTTTGGGGGGGTGAATAGTTATGCACGCTCAAGTATTCCGTTTTTTTGTCTTATTTCTTGTTTGTTTCAAAATAAAACATATTTTGCTTCTTCAAAGTGGTAGGCATGTTGTTTAAATCAAATGATACAAACCCCCGGAAAATCAATTTTAATTACAGGTTGTAAGGCAACAAAATAGGAAAAATGCCAAGGGGGGTGAATACTTTCGCAAGCCACTGTATATACATATAAAGTGTGTTAAACAGTATGTAAACATTACTTAAGTGACCAGTGTTTAATGACTCTGTGTACAGTACATAGGGCAAAGCAGTCTCTAAGGTGCAGGGTAGAGTACCGGGTGGTAGCCGGCTAGTAATAGTGACTAAGGTTCAGGGCAGGATACTGGGCAGAGGCCGGCTAGTGGTGACTGTTTAACCGTCTGATGACCTGGAGATAGAAGGTGTTCATCAGTCGCTCGGTCCCAGATTTGTTGCACCTGTACTGTCTCCTCCTTCTAGATAGTAGCGGGGTGAACAGGCCGTGGCTCGGGAGGCTAAGGTCCGTGATGATCTTCTTGGTCTTCCTGTGACACCGGGTGCTGTAGATGACCCGCTACAAGGAGTCGCTAGAGTGCGATGGGACAAGGACACCTCGGCCGGCCAAACCCTCCCCTAACCCGGATGACGCTGGGCCAATTGTGCGCCGCCTCATGGGTCTCCCGGTCACGGCCGGCTGTGACACAGCCTGGGATCGAACCCGGGTCTGTAGTGATGCCTCAAGCACTGCGATGCAGTGCTTTAGAGCGCTGCGCCACTCGGAAGGGCGTCATCAGCAAACTTGATGATTGAGTTGGAGTGGTGTTTGGCCACACAGTCATGGGTGAAAAGGGAGTACAGGAGGGGCTGAGCACGCACCCCTGTGGGGCCCCAGTGTTGAGGATCAGCTTGGCGGAGTGTCACGGCTCAGGCTAAGACCCAGATGCAGACACAGGAGGCGGATAGTAGAAGTCTCAGAGTTTATTACAGTACAAGGGGCAGGCAATCAGTAGGTCAAGGCAGGCAAAGAGTCGTAATCCAAATCAGAGTCAGGCAGGTACATGACGGCAGGCAGGATCAGGGTCAGGACAGGCAGAAAGGTCAGAACTGGGAAGACTAGAAAAAGCAAAAACTAGAGCACAGGAAACATGGGAACACGCTGGTAGGACTTGACAGGACAAGACGAACTGGCAACAGACAAACAGAAAACTCAGGTATAAATACCCATGAGGTCATGGGAGACACCTTGTGGGGGTTGGAGACAATCACAAGACAGGTGAAACAGATCAGGGTGTGACACGGAGGTGTTGTTACATTTACATTTACATTTTAGTCATTTAGCAGACGCTCTTATCCAGAGCGACTTACAGTTAGTGAATACATATATATTTTTTTTATACTGGCCCCCCGTGGGAATCGAACCCACAACCCTGGCGTTGCAAACGCCATGCTCTATCAACTGAGCTACATCCCTGCCGGCCATTCCCTACCCTGGACGACGCTGGGCCAATTGTGCGCCGCCCATGAGTCTCCCGGTCGCGGCCGGCTGCGACAGAGCCTGGATTCGAACCAGGATCTCTAGTGGCACAGTTAGCACTGCGATGCAGTGCCTTAGACCACTGCGCCACTCAGGAGCCCCCTCAGTTACCTACCTTCACCACTTGGGGTCGGCCTGACAGAAAGTCCAGGACCCAGTTGAACAGGGAGGAGTTCAGACCCAGGGCCCTGAGCTTAGTGATGAGCTTGGGTACTATGGTGTTGAAGGGTGAGTCGATGAACAGCATTCTTACATAATTTAGGGCTGTGTGCAGTGCAATGGCGATTGCGTCAACCGTAGATCTGTTCGGGCGGTATGGAATTGTAGTGGGTCTAGGTTGTCGGGTAAGGTGATATGGTCCTTATCTTGCCTCTCAAAGCACTTTTTTACATTTACATTTACATTTTAGTCATTTAGCAGACGCTCTTATCCAGAACGACTTACAGGAGCAATTAGGGTTAAGTGCCTTGCTCAAGGGCACATCGACAGATTTTTCACCTAGTCAGCTCGGGGATTAGAACCAGCGACCTTTCGGGTACTGGCACAACGCTCTTAACCACTAAGCTACCTGCCGCCCATGATGGCAGAAGTGAGTGCTACGGGGTGATAGTCATCTAGTTCAGTTACCTTTGCTTTCTTGGGTGCAGGAACAATGGTGGACCTCATGAAACAAGTGGGGACAACAAACTGGGATATGGAGAGATTGAATATGTCCGTAAACACTCCAGCCGGCTAGTTTGCACATGCTCAGAGGAAGCGGCTTGGGATGCCGTCCCATACATTGTTTGCCGATGCAACCCAACTGTAATGCAGCATTCTTCTCCAAAGGGGACTGAAGGGTCACTGTTGTTATTCCAAGAGCTCTAATATAAAACAGATGAATATGAAAAAGGCAACAAAGCTACAGAAACTAAGAAGTCCCCTCAGCTTCTGATGGCTGGGTTGCACTGTTTGTGTATAGGCCAACAGTGATCTCTCGCTCTCTCGCTTTCTCTCTCTGGATAGGCCTTAACAACAACAGCTGCTGTAGCCATAAGCTACTTCACTATCCTTCTCTGACAGATGATTGCTCCAAAACACACACCCACAAACCCACACATTCACATACACACAAACGCAGCAGGGCAGCTCACAACATGTTATGGGTCCAGAGAGGTGACACAGATCTGTCTGGGTTTTTCCCACTGTTTTCACTGAAGTTTGGATGGGCCATTGACCCATCTTCATACTCGCACTCCTCTCTTCTGTGTAAAATGTATCTGCCTCTCAGTAACTATAATTAGCTTCAATCTCACCCTTTCTCTCACCGCTACGGTAATGCATAGGCTGGATGCTTTAGTATGTTATGGTCATGCATACACCTCTGAATATGTCTTCAAAACACTTCAAGATGGTTCATTAACTTGAGGTGTTCCCTGAGTGACGTACGTAATTACGTATCATATGAGGGTGGAGTTAGGGTGTTGTTATACAGTATGTTGTCGTTCTGGTATTTGTAGTCAGGTCTGTAATTCCAGTCGTTTATTGTGTATTTGTATAGGTAAGATTCCTATAGCACCTCACCGAACACTCTAGTCATGTTCTTGATGTTGACTCAGTTAAAACAGGTCTGGCAGTGTTTTCACCTGCCAATAATAGGCATGTGCATGGATGGGCTGGTACATGTAAACACTGCTCTGTTCTCCTCCTTTCTCTTTCTCTCTCCTTTCTCTCTCTTTTATCAGGGCGGGGTCTATATGAGTTCAATATCACAGTCAATGTCTGTGATTGTTGTTACACCCTCCTGGATGTGACACGTCGTTTTCCTTTCTCTAGCTGAGCAACACACGTTCATATGGTTTTATTTGTTACACTGCCCTGTACCTTCACTGGCCAACAGTTATAACCATGCACTGACTGTTATCTCTCTCTCTTGCTCTCTCTTACAGGAGAATGTTGACACAAGCTCCACCTCCCTGCAGCTTCGCTCAGAGATCCAAGTAAGCCAAGAATCCTCTTGCCTTAGTCACACAACATCAGCATCACATAATATACGTATAGCCTAGTATGTGAGTTAGCTAGCTTACATCAGAGTGACATGATTTGCTACGTCAATGTGATTTGATCCATATGGATTAAGACCTTGGATTAAGGTTATCTGAGTGTTACATCTATGTTACATGGCTGAATACCATGCTAAGTGCAGTACCTCCTCTGTCCACAGGAGTCCCTTGGCTTCAGCAGTGAAGTGTCCACCCCAGAGACAGAGAGAAAGTAAGACTACAGTTCAACCCCACTTCCCTCTCCATGTGTGGCGAATGTGCAGTGCAGAGAATCTGGGTTAGACAGTCAACATACACATG
This sequence comes from Coregonus clupeaformis, assembly GCF_020615455.1. Lineage (NCBI taxonomy): Eukaryota > Metazoa > Chordata > Actinopteri > Salmoniformes > Salmonidae > Coregonus > Coregonus clupeaformis. Next base: position 3,025,171 of record NC_059227.1, read on the forward strand.
CACACACACACACACACACACACACACACACACACACACACACACACACACACACACACACACACGTACAAACACACATATGTGGGTCATGAATCATGTTTATCCTTGCAGCATGTTCAGAGCCAATGATGGTATGAGGGGACAAGTGTCTCCAGATAGTAGCTTGTGACAACATCTGACTGTACACCCGCTGAGGGCCAGAGACCTTGCCCATGGTGAATGACTGGGCTCTTAGACAGGAGTGATGCATAGGAGTTAGGCCCAGTCACTGCCCTGTGCCTCTGGTGATTGACACATAACCACAAACACACACTTTCTCCATGGTTTGAGTCACGCAGAGTAACTCAAGTCTAACTCCGTCCTCTCTGTCACGGCCCCCTGTGGCTGAAGGAAGGCCAGCCCAGCTCTGCCTCGTGTTTCCTCAGTCCCCATTCTACGGCCCTCCAGGCTTCCTTCCTCCCATTGTGTAAGCTGGAGGGTAGGGAGACAGGGGGAGAGAGGAGGGGAGATGGGCCGATTACAACAGGCTAGAGAGCAGGACGGGATGGGGGTATGGGTGGGGTACTCTTCACAGGTTCCTGTCCCCCTGCCCCATAATTCCTGGAGTATGTGTGCGTGTGTGTGTGTGTGCGTGCATGCATACACACACTTGTACTTCTTACTCACTGGGACCTGCCACCTCCCGGAACATCATGAGCCAGTCATCAAACACTCATCCGAGTCCTGTGTTGTTAATCACTATGACAGTTCAAGTCACTGTGAAGCCATGTCTCCCTGTCCCAGGGACCAGTGATGTAACAGCATTGTTTGCGTTGAGGGGAGAGTGATTTAGTATTGAAGGCTGGACAGAGGAATGGCTATGGGGACTGGGAGGGAAGTTCAGTTAAGAGTCCCCACTCCCCATACAGTCCTATGGTAAAACACTGTGGAGTTGTGGAGGTGGTCTGTTCACGTGACGCCCACGTGCAACCGAGGGACCACATACCAGAAGTATTATATCTGCTCCCTTGGTCTGTGTGTTGTACTGTAGGAATTGAAGCTGGGACTGGGACTGATAGGAACCAGATGGAGGATGAATGACATTCTCTGATTCTTAGAATGCCATCGAGAGGGAGGAAAGGAGGCCCCTTACTGTATATTTTGTCTCTCTCCTCTTATGTTCTTCTCACCCCACCATATTCTCTCTCCCCTAGAGCCCCTCTTTGGAGCTCATTTTACCCCAGAGCTTTCTCCCTCACCCCTGATCTTGCCCCTCGCCATACCCCGTAGAGCTTCTAAATTGAAAGGGAAGCTTGGTTTCTTCCCTGGCACGTTCTCCCCCCACCCCTACCCCTTTTATAGTCTCAGTGACCCCTGGCTTGCCATTTCCTCTCTGAAGAAAGAGTACCACCCTGTTTCCCCTCTATCCTCTCATTGACTTGTGCTGCTGACAGACAGACAGACAGACAGACAGACAGACAGACAGACAGACAGACAGACAGACAGGCTTTTTCCTCCCTCCCTTCATCGCTTTCCCCAACCTGGACTCAGGGGTAGACGTAACATAGTAAATGGGACACTCAAATTAGTATTATATGTTACGTTTGGTATGGTATGTATTAATTTGTGGATGTCCATCATCTATTTCGTGTGATATGTTTCGTTTGGTATGGTATGTATTAATTTGTGGATGTCCATCATCTATTTTGTGTGATATGTTACAAATACAATTTGTATGATATGTTACGAATTACAATCCGTATGATACTGTATGTTACGAATTGCAATTCGTACAATATGTTACGATTTGCAATACATATGATATGTTACGGATTACAATTTCTTGTGGCTAGGCTAGGGGTTAGGGGTTAAGGTTAGGGTTAAGGTTAAGAGTTAGGTTAAAGGGTTAAGTTTAGAGGAAGTGTTAGCTAACATGCTAAGTAGTTGCTAAAGTAGCTCAAATGTATTAAGTAGTTGCAAATTTGCTAATTAGCTAAAATGCTACATTTGTCCATGATGACATTCGAACACGCAACCTTTGGATTGCTAGACGTTCGCGTTATCCACCCCGACCAACGACCCTCCTTTCGTTTTTATGTAACTATATCAAACGGAACATATTATACTACTTTGAGTGTCCCAGATTACATTTAGTCTATGAGACCAGGCTGCTTCCCCCCTCTCTTTAAAATCATTCCTTTTCCTGCTCTGGTCCCATCATCACCACTCCCCTCGGGACAATGGCCCACAGGAGATTACCCAGACTTCCTCTGGGCATATCACCCTGCCTGCCTGCCTGCCATCCTGCCTGTTTCAACCCCCCATTGGCAGGAAGTGGGCACAGCTCCCACAATGCATGGCATGAGTCTCAGAGTGAGGTGATGACATAGGGTGCTCAGGACACAAAAGCAGAACACAAATGAACACCAACGTTTGGAGGGGCCAAATAGGGAACTTCCTCTTTAGATTGATTGATCACCACACAATGTTGGCTGTGGAGAGAGACAGGCTTATTGTTAGGAAAGGGCAGCAAAGGTTTCTAGTTTTCGATGGACATCCAGGGATAATGCTTGGTTGGCCAGCAAAGCGGTCAATTACTTTGATATGGTTTCAAAGGGCCAGAGTTGAAGTACACTGAACAAAAATATAAACACAACATGTAAAGTGTTGGTCTCATGTTTCATGAGCTGAAATAAAAGATCCCAAAAATGTTCCATACGCACAAAAAGCATCACTGTTAGTGAGCATTTCTCCTTTGCCAAGATAATCCATCCACCTGACAGGTGTGGCATATTTTAGAAGCTGATTAAACAGCATAATCATTACACAGGTGCACCTTGTGCTGGGGACAATAAAAGGCCAATCTAAAATGTGCAGTTTTGTCACACCACATAATTCCACAGATGTCTCAAGTTTAAATGGAGCGTGCAATTGGCATGCTGACAGCAAGACAGCAGGAATGTCCACCAGAGCTGTTGCCAGAGAATTGAATGTACATTTATCTACCATAAGCCACCTCCAATATTGTTTTAGAGAATTTGGCAGTATATCCAACTGTCCTCACAACCGCAGACCACGTGTAACCACACAAGCCCAGGATCTCCCCATCCGGCTTCTTCACCTGCGGGATCGTCTGAGACCAGCCACCCAGACAGCTGATGAAACTGTGGGTTTCAACTGAATAATTTCTGCACAAACTGTCAGAAACTAAGGGAGCTCATCCGCGTGCTCGTCATACTCACCAGGGTCTTGACCTTACTGCAGTTCGGCGTCGTAACCGAATTCAGTGGGCAAATGCTCACCTTCGATGGCCACTGGCACGCTAGAGAAGTGTACTCTTCATGGATGAATCCCGGTTTCAACTGTACCAGGCAGATGGCAGACCGTGTGTATGGTGTCGTGTGGGCGAGCAGTTTGCTGATGTCAACATTGTGAACAGTTCCCCATGGTGGCGGTGGGGTTATGGTATGGGCAGGCTTAAGCTACAGACAATGAACACAATTGCATTTTATCGATGGCAACTTGAATTCACATAGAAACCGTGACAAGATCCTGCGGCCCATTGTCGTGCTATTCATCCGCCGCCATCACCTCATGACGCAAGGATCTGTACACAATTCCTTGAAGCTGAAAATGTCCCCGTTTCTCCATGGCCTGCATACTCACCAGACATGTCACCCATTGAGCATGTTTGGAATGCTCTGGATTGACGTGTACGACAGCGTGTTCCAGTTCCCGACAATATCCAGCAACTTTGCACAGCCATTGAAGAGGAGTGGCACAACATTCCACAGGCCACAATCAACAGCCTGATCAACTCTATGCGAAGGAGATGTATCGCGCTGCTTGAGGCAAATGGTGGTCACACCAGATACAGATGGGTTTTCTGATCCACGGCCCCAACTTTTTTTGAAGGTATCTTTGACCAACAGATGCATACTGTATCTGTATTCCCAGTCATGTGAAATACATAGATTAAGGCCTAATTAATTTATTTCAATTGACTGATTTCCTTATATGAACTGTAACTCAGTAAAATCTTTGACATTTGAAATGTTGTATTTATATGTTTGTACAGTGTAGTTTGCACTTTATGTGAGTGCTGTCAATATACCTTTGTGGAAGGGTTCAAATGTGTCCTCCCTTCTCTTTAAGATCAATAAATATTATTTCTTTAAGATCAGTGATTTGCATGCGAGGCAATATCCCATACCATGTGAATGTCTTGTTTGGGCAACAGTGCAATATTTGAGAATGTGTTGTCAGCATAATCTATCACACGAGGCGAAATGTTGTGCCCCGCATGGAACTTGAACATACTGCTTGTCATAGAACAGCGCACTTTGACAACTAGTGTGCGTGCATGCTGTGTCCCCTGTCATATGACTGTCCTGAAGTGCTCTCATAGAGGATATACCTGTGACCTCTGACCTTTACCTTGTCCTCTAGAGGGGTCACCCTACCGGTCGTCTTGTTAGCTGTTCTCATTGTCCCTCCCTGATCACTGGAACCCCCTCACACCAGGTGGTTAGGTCGTAAACACACACACACACACACACACACACACTACCGGATGCCAGGAGCTCTGTGGTCTAGCAATGTATTTTTTCCACAGGATGAGGACTGGTGTAGTGTAGTGAGTCACCAGCTGTTGACATTTTCACTGAGGGAGATACTTAAATATATAATAGACAAGCCAAATCATGTCACATGACACAGGGAGTTATATAATTATTACGTCATCTTTTCTTTAAGAGAGCTGCTGGGTCCGCTCTCTCCAGTCTCTCATTGACATTCTCTGGCCTCTAGCGATTCACCACACTGTAGGCTCATTGTAGGGACTCCTGTTGTTAAAGTGGACACCATGCAGTGTGTGTCCTTGCGTGCGTGCATGTTTCTCCCTGGCTACCTTACTCCTCTCATAGGGTTGTGTGTGTGTGTGGACATAGAGACGTTTCGTACTGGCTTAGCACTGTACAATTTGTCCTCATATAATCTCCACATAGAACTCTGAAAATATCAACTAAAATACCAGCTTTCAGTCCTAGTCATCTCAGTCTAATTTCCCCAGGCTATTTCCTCGCTGCGGGGGTGAGGCATAGGACCAATGTTCCCTCTAAGCTGCGCGCAGGCACGGGGCACCCAGCTTCCCCGGGACTGCCGTGCAGAAGAAATAGATTGAAAGCACGAGATTGAACTTCACTCAACTTTCTATCAACGTTTCCCTTTACTGTGGGAATTGTGATCGAATAAACGTAATATTAGCCACTTTCAATGCAACATACCGAAACAAAACTAACTATGCAAGACTTAGTATGCTAAACTAAATATGCAAGATATTTTGTTGATGGTAGAACGCATCGGAGTAGGATTCTACACAGACCGGTGAGGCGTAACCAATCAGAGCTGCAGTAGGCTTATATGCAAATAGACCATTGCCATATATGGATCTGTGCCGTTTACTTTGAACTGGACTGTGTTTACAGCATGAGCGGTCGCGAGTAGATGTGCTTGTTTTCAGATCAAAGCGAGAGCTGCATGTAGCCACGTGTGCACGTTTGTTCATATCCTTTGCTAGTTAGTGAGTTATTAGCCCAGTTATAGATCATTTGTAGTCAGCAATGGGGGAGTGATTGCTTCCTACAAGAGCACAAAAACTTGTACATTTCTAGACATCTTTGAAAAGCAGGTCAGTTAAAGAGGTTTTTTTTTGTCTTAAATGGGCAGTGTTGTATTTTGAGACAGGCTTGAATAAGCTAAGCAGCTAATAGGCAAAGGGTAGCATAATTGGTATGATTCTCTTTATTGTGTAAAGGGGTTTCTTGCATCAAACAACACAACAACATGTTCAGTCACCTCCTTGTCTGAAGGACAAGTGGATAAACAGGTTAATATCAAGTCTTGCATGTTTTTTTCAAAAGTCTCATAGAATGTAGGCCTACATTGAACACCACACATTGGCTGCTACTGTAGGCTGAACGATAGAACAGCTATTTCCATGTTAAAATGTTATGCATTTTCTCCATTGTTTTTGATGATAGGCCACTCTGGTAGGCCTACATTATGATGAAATAGCCACAGTAGCCTACAGTGCCTTGCAAAAGTATTCATCCCCCTTTTTCATATTTTGTTGCATTACAACCTGTAATTTAAATTGATTTTTATTTGGATTTCATGTAATGGACATACACAAAATAGTCCAAATTGGTGAAGTGAAATGAAAACAATTACTTGTTTCAAATAATCCTAAAAAATTCATAACGGAAATGTGTGCGTGCATATGTATTTTGCTATGAAGCCCCTAAATAAGATCTGGTGCAACCAATTACCTTCAGAAGTCACATAATTAGTTAAATAAAGTCCACCTGTGTGCAATCTAAGTGTCAAATGATCTGTCACATGATCTCAGTATATATACACCTGTTCTGAAAGGCTGCAGAGTCTGCAACACCACTAAGCAAAGGACACTACCAAGAAAGCGGCACCATGAAGAACAAGGAGCTCTCCAAACAGGTCATGGACAAAGTTGTGGAGAAGTACAGATCAGGGTTGGGTTATAAAAAAATATCAGAAACTTTGAACATCCCACGAAGCACCATTAAATACATTATTAAAAAATTGAAGGAATATGGCACCACAACAAACCCACCAAAACTCACGGACCAGGCAAGGAGGGCATTAATCAGAGAGGCAACAAAGAGACCAAATATAACCTTGAAGGAGCTGCAAAGCTCCACAGCAGAGATTGGAGTATCTGTCCATAGGACCACTTTAAGCCGAACACTCCACAGACCTGGGCTTTACGGAAGAGTGGCCAGAAAAAAAGCAATTTGTTAAAGAAAGAAATAAGCAAACACGTTTAGTGTTCAACAAAAGAAGGTAATCTGGTCAGATGAGACTAAAATTGAGCTTTTTGGCCATCAAGGAAAATGTCTGGAGCAAACCCAACACCTCTCATCACCCCGAGAACACCATCCCCACAGTGAAGCATGGTGGTGGCAGCATCATGCTGTGGGTATGTTTTTCATCGGCAGGGACTGAGAAACTGGTCAAAATTGAAGGAATGATGGATGGCGCTAAATACAGGGACATTCTTGAGGGAAACCTGTTTCAGTCTTCCAGAGATTTGAGTCTGGGACGGAGGTTCACCTTCTGGCAGGATAATGACCCTAAGCATACTGCTAAAGCAACACTCAAGTGTATTTGAAAAGGAAATAATCTCCCAAATATCACTATTTCTAAAACAAGCCATAAAAAGATGGTTGCAATTTCAATTTAATCTTCCAGAAATGACAGAAGAAATATTGCAACAAATATTGTGGTTAAACTCAAATATACTAATTGATTATAAAAAACGTTATTTTTAGAATAAAAAATAAAAAAAGGTATAATCTTCGTAAATTATATTATCAGTAGGAATGGAGGAGTTATGTCGCACATGCAGCTAACAAAAACGTATGGAAATGTCTGCTCTACCCAAAATTACAAACAAATAATTGCAGCATTACCTCAAAAATGGAAGAGGAGAGTGGAAGGAGGAAAAAGTAAGGAACTTGTCTGTCGACCTTGCATTAAAGAACATAATTGGTTAAAGAAAATTGTGATAAATAAGTATACCAGTTTCATTTCAGGACCAAAAGATTGACAGCCGTCCCATATACAGTGGGGGAAAAAGGTATTTAGTCAGCCACCAATTGTGCAAGTTCTCCCACTTAAAAAGATGAGAGAGGCCTGTAATTTTCATCATAGGTACACATCAACTATGACAGACAAAATGAGAAAACATTTTCCAGAAAATCACATTGTAGGATTTTTTATGAATTTATTTGCAAATTATGGTGGAAAATAAGTATTTGGTCAATAACAAAAGTTTCTCAATACTTTGTTATATACCCTTTGTTGGCAATGACACAGGTCAAACGTTTTCTGTAAGTCTTCACAAGGTTTTCACACACTGTTGCTGGTATTTTGGCCCATTCCTCCATGCAGATCTCCTCTAGAGCAGTGATGTTTTGGGGCTGTCGCTGGGCAACACAGACTTTCAACTCCCTCCAAAAATGTTCTATGGGGTTGAAATCTGGAGACTGGCTAGGCCACTCCAGGACCTTGAAATGCTTCTTATGAAGCCACTCCTTCGTTGCCCGGGCGGTGTGTTTGGGATCATTGTCATGCTGAAAGACCCAGCCACGTTTCATCTTCAATGCCCTTGCTGATGGAAGGAGGTTTTCACTCAAAATCTCACGAGACATGGCCCCATTCATTCTTTCCTTTACACGGATCAGTCGTCCTGGGACCTTTGCAGAAAAACAGCCCCAAAGCATGATGTTTCCACCCCCATGCTTCACAGTAGGTATGGTGTTCTTTGGATGCAACTCAACATTCTTTGTCCTCCAAACACGACGAGTTGAGTTTTTACCAAAAAGTTATATTTTGGTTTCATCTGACCATATGACATTCTCCCAATCCTCTTCTGGATCATCCAAATGCACTCTAGCAAACTTCAGACGGGCCTGGATATGTACTGGCTTAAGCAGGGGGACACGTCTTGCACTGCAGGATTTGAGTCCCTGGCGGCGTAGTGTGTTACTGATGGTAGGCTTTGTTACTTTGGTCCCAGCTCTCTGCAGGTCATTCACTAGGTCCCCCCGTGTGGTTCTGGGATTTTTGCTCACCGTTCTTGTGATCATTTTGACCCCACGGGGTGAGATCTTGTGTGGAGCCCCAGATCGAGGGAGATTATCAGTGGTCTTGTATGTATTTCCTAATAATTGCTCCCACAGTTGATTTCTTCAAACCAAGCTGCTTACCTATTGCAGATTCAGTCTTCCCAGCCTGGTGCAGGTCTACAATTGTGTTTCTGGTGTCCTTTGACAGCTCTTTGGTCTTGGCTATAGTGGAGTTTGGAGTGTGACTGTTTGAGGTTGTGGACAGGTGTATTTTATACAGGTAACAAGTTCAAACAGGTGCCATTAATACAGGTAATGAGTGGAGGACAGAGGAGCCTCTTAAAGAAGAAGTTACAGGTCTTTGAGAGCCAGAAATCTTGCTTGTTTGTAGGTGACCAAATACCTATTTTCCACCATAATTTGCAAATAAATTCATAAAAAATCCTACAATGTGATTTTCTGGATTTTTTTTCCCTCAATTTGTCTGTCATAGTTGACGTGTACCTATGATGAAAATTATAGGCCTCTCTCATCTTTTCAAGTGGGAGAACTTGCACAATTGGTGGCTGACTAAATATTTTTTTTCCCCATTGTATATATATGTGAGAAAAAACAAATGGGGGATTGGAAGTGATGCAGACAATTACATTGATGGAAGTTACAATCTATCTGCAATATTAAAGCTGATCTACCCCCTAAAAAATAAAAAATAAAAATAATAAACACTCAAGTGGTTTAAGGGGAAACATTTAAATGTTTTGGAATGGCCTAGTCAAAGCCCAGACCTCAATCCAATTGAGAATCTGTGGTATGACTTAAAGATTGCTGTATACCAGCGGAACCCATCCAACTTGAAGGAGCTGGAGCAGTTTGCTCTTGAAGAATGGGCAAAGATCCCAGTGGCTAGAAGTGCCAAGCTTATAGAGACATACCCCAAGATACTTGCAGCTGTAATTGCTGCAAAAGGTGGCTCTACAAAGTATTGTCTTTGGGGGGGTGAATAGTTATGCACGCTCAAGTGTTCAGTTTTTTTTGTCTTATTTCTTGTTTTTTTTTCACAAAAAAAAATATTTTGCATCTTCAAAGTGGTAGGCATGTTGTGTAAATCAAATGATACAAACCACCCAAAAAATCAATTTTAATTCCAGGTTGTAAGGCAACAAAATAGGAAAAATGCCAAGGGGGGTTGAATACTTTCGCAAGCCACTGTACATGGCCACTGTTAAAACTGTAACTTAAAGTGGGTACAGCCTCAGTGTTAACAGTAAACTCACGCTGGAAGTTGCAAAAATAAATCACAACGTTCAAGTTTTCGCTCAGCAGACCTGAAATTTGCTCAGTGCCTAACATTGCATAGGACACCCACCCATCACAGAGCTGGGAGGTTACACCAGATTCAAGGCAATATTCAACATTTGTTAGTCAGAAGGGGACCATCGCGCTTCTCCCAGAAGCTTGCATAAAACCCGCAAATTCAGACAAACAAAAGGTGTGATGGGTCCGCACACAAAGATGTCGCATTAAGCTTACTTCATTTTTATTTTCACTGCATCAGGGATAGCGTACACAGACGTTTCAGCTTTTCAATCTTCTTCAGTGTGTAGGTACAATTGTATTTTAACAGCATTTTTAGGGAACAATCGATGTTCAACGTTTGTCCAGGTCTCCGGGACGTTGGGAGATAACACTAGGCACTCGGTTTTGTTTTGACCCTATCCCAAACCTTGACCCTTTTCTTAAACATTCAGAATTAATGCCTAAACTGTCACGAACGTCGGAAGGAGCGGACCAATACGCAGCGCGTGGAGTGAACATGATGACTTTATATATAAAGCAACCACGTAAAAACAACAAAAGACGATAGTGAAGTCCTAACGTAACAATACACTGAACTTGGAACAATAACCCACAAAACAAAGGTGAAAACTGACAGTTTAAATATGGCTCCCAATCAGAGATAACGAGCCGACAGCTGACACTCGTTACCTCCGATTGGGAGTCATTGACTACAACATACAATACCTAGAAAACCAACCCACAGACCTGCAAACATAGAAATACACCCGACAGAACTACCAACATAGAAAAACACCCAAATCCCCAACAAAACAACATACACTCTAGCTCACATACAAAAGTCCTAGAGCCAGAGTGTCACAGTACCCCCCCCTAAAGGTGCGCACTCCGGGCGCACCAGCATACGCTCTAGGGGAGGGTCTGGGTGGGCGTCTGTCCACGGTGGTGGCTCTGGCCCCGGTCGTGATCCCCACCCTACCACAGTCACAAACTGCTTAGTAGGCAGTACCGGACTAAGGGACAGCACCTGACTAAGGGGCAGCACCGGACTAAGTGGCAGCACCGGACTAAGGGGCAGCACCGGACCAAGGGGCAGCACCGGACCAAGGGGCAGCACCGGGCTAAGGGGCAGCACCTGACTAAAGGGCAGCACCGGACTGAGGGGCAGATCCTGGCTGGCTGGCTCAGGCGGATCCTGGCTGACGGCTCTGGCGGATCCTGGCTGGCGGAAGGCTCTGGCTGATCCTGTCTGGCAGAAGGCTCTGGCTGATCCTGTCTGGCAGAAGGCTCTGGCTGATCCTGTCTGGCAGAAGGCTCTGGCTGATCCTGTCTGGCAGAAGGCTCTGGCTGATCCTGTCTGGCGGAAGGCTCTGACGGCGTTGGGCAGACGGGCAGTTCAGACGGCGTTGGGCAGACGGACAGTTCAGGCCCCGTTGGGCAGACGGGCAGTTCAGACGGCGTTGGGCAGACGGACAGTTCAGACGGCGTTGGGCAGACGGACAGTTCAGGCCCCGTTGGGCAGACGGCAGACTCTGGCCGTCTGAGGCGCATCGTAGGCCTGGTGCGTGGTGCCGGAACAGGAGGTACCGGGCTGAGGACACGCATCTCAGGGCTAGTGCGGGAAGCAGCAACAGGGCATGCTTGGCCCTGGGGACGCACCGTAGGCCTGATGCGTGGTGCCGGAACTGGAGGTACCGGGCTGAGGACACGCATCTCAGGGCTAGTGCGGGAAGCAGCAACAGGGCATGCTTGGCCCTGGGGACGCACCGTAGGCCTGATGCGTGGTGCCGGAACTGGAGGTACCGGGCTGAGGACACGCATCTCAGGGCTAGTGCGGGGAGTCGGAACAGGGCATGCTGGACCCTGGGGACTCCCATAACGCCTAGTGCGGGCAGCAGGAACAGGCCGGGCTGGGCTGGCGAAGCGCACCGTATCCCTGGTGCGTGGAGTAGGAACAGGCCGGGCGGGGCTGGCGACGCGCACCGTATCCCTGGTGCGAGTGGCCGGAACAGGCCGGGCCGGGCTGGCGAAGCGCACCGTATCCCTGGTGCGTGGAGTAGGAACAGGCCGTGCTGGGCTGGCGAAGCGCACCGTATCCCTGGTGCGTGGAGTAGGAACAGGCCGGGCTGGGCTGGCGAAGCGCACCGTATCCCTGGTGCGTGGAGTAGGAACAGGCCGGGCTGAGCTGGCGGCGCGCACCGCCATACTTGGTGCGTATGGCAGGAACAGGCCGAACCGGGGCTGGCGACAGCGCACCTTACACTTAGTGCGAGGGACCGGAACAGGCCGTACCGTACGGGAACACACACTACTGGCTGCACCACGGGACTAGGAACGGGCCGGACCGAACTGGTTACACACCCCAGTACCTCACGCCGTGCCTCAACACTTTCCTTCCCTGCTTTACCCAGTTGCCCCCTTGACCTGGTAGCCCACTGAATCAGTCCCTTCTCTGCCTCCGTCAGCCCCCTTAACCTGGCAGCCCTCTGACTCTGCCTTGTGGCAGCCTCCTGCTGCTCCGTCGCCCAAGCCATGTGCCCCCCAAAAAAATGTCTTGGGGTTGCCTCTCGTCCTTCCGACGATGATGGCCCTGCTGATGCCGTTGCTCCTCTCGCCGTCGCCTCTCCACCGTCTCGTTCCATGGTCGGCGATCCATACCATCTAGGATCTCCTCCCAAGTCCAGGACCCTTTACCTTCCACCAGTTCCTTCCATGTCCAGACCCTTTGTTCCTGGACGCGCTGCTTGGTTCCTTTATGGTGGGTTATTCTGTCACGAACGTCGGAAGGAGCGGACCAATACGCAGCGCGTGGAGTGAACATGATGACTTTATATATAAAGCAACCACGTAAAAACAACAAAAGACGATAGTGAAGTCCTAACGTAACATAAACTTAACCGTCGAGTTGTTTCTGTTTTAACCCTATCCTATACCTTAACTTAACTATTCTGAATTAATGCCAAAAATTATGGACAAACATAGAATACTGCAGTCAGACCCCTGTTGCTCAGAGAGAGAGTTAGAGACTGTCTTTATGCAACACTCCCTGCTCTCCTGGATCATCAATAGTACATGACTAAAACTCTCCACCCCACAAGGAAAGCAAAAGGCATTAATTGCATACTGTATACTCATTTTAAGCACACAACATGAATGCTACTGCCACATACTCGCTCAGACTCAGTGTATGGGAAGTTTGGAACCAAACTAAATGGTTTTAAAGCAAGCCTGCCTCTCTGTACTATCTTATACAAGTAAGACAACAACCATAAAGTTAGCTAAAGCAGAAATACAAGTGCAAACAGTTATAGTGCGTGTGTAATAATTTATAGAGCATGGAGCAGAGGGCAAGACTTGAGCAGAAAGAGTGAGTCCTATTAGCATTAGCTAGGGCCCACACTAGCATACTGGGGACTAAAGCTGAGATAGAGAGAATAGAAAGAGGGGGATAGAGCGATAGAGGAGGGGATGGGGTGGGGTGGAGGGGGCAGGCATACAGGCCTCCATTCAATTAACATCTCATTATGTTGCCATGGCAGCCAACCTTTAAACAGCGCTAAACTTTCCTATAGAGCCCAGAAGGCTGTCACTTCTACTACACACACACACATACACACACACGCACACATACACAAAAGAGGGGGAGACCTGTCGGGCTTGGTTTGTTTTTGCCACACACCAGCACATGCCTCCCTCACTGAACTGACAACCACCTGTCTCTACCTCTCTGCACGCATCAGCGAGTGTGTGTGTGTGTGTGTGTGTGTGTGTGTGTGTGTGTGTGTGTGTGTGTGTGTGTGTGTGTGTGTGTGTGTGTGTGTGTGTGTGTGTGTGTGTGTGATGTGTTTAGCAGGAAGGCCAAGGTCTGGGTTTATCTTTTTCAGGAGGGGTATGTGTGGGCCGCTGTATGTGTGGGCCGCTGTACGCCTGATGAAGACAGACTTAATGTATCTCTGTGGGCCTCATACTGGACAAGCTCTCGTCTTTGACTACCCCTGCATGATTCATGTCTCTAACCAACTCAGACAGAGTGCTAACAGACAACCTACTGCCACAGACTGTCCAATGCCATAGACAGCAGGGCTCAAAACTGCCACCAAAACACTCGCATTTGTGACTCTTTGACTTGCCAGTGCGACACCAATTCTTTCTTGATCGCTAGGGTGGAAGTGAAACAAATGTATCTGGTCACGTTAGTTTTTGGTTCAAAATTATTATTTATATTTTTTAATTATCAAGATTTATTTAAACAGTATATCCTGATGCTTAGTCACCTTACCCCTATGCATATCTACCTCCAGTGATCCAGTATCCCTGCACATTGTAAATATGGTACTGGAACTGACCCTGTATATAGTATGCTTACTTACTTTATCGTGTTCTTCTTATTTTTATGTCTCGTGTGTTTTTGTTCTACCTTGTTATTTTTAGTATTACATTGTTATTGATTACTGCATTGTTGGGGTTAGAGCTTGCAAGAAAGGCATTTCACTGTACTTGTGCATGTGACATTAAAACTTGAAACTTGAAATGGGTAGCGTTTTCAAAAACATTGGTCTGAAGTCTTGGTTGAATCTTTGCGATGTGCAATTTAGTCATCATGCGCTGTTTAATAAACATTTCTAAAGGCTTTTCCAAAAAACCTTCCCAATTAAATGATGACTAAAAAGCAGGCCTACCATGATGATTTGTATCAATCAAAATTTGTATCAACTCTGCCATTACAGAGTTGAAGTTTTCCCTGGGCTCTGAAGAGAACTCAAACATCAGCCCAAGACTGAAACTATTTATCATAACGTGTGTCAATGTATCAGTGAGGTATTTCTATTTTTGTGTATAAAACTGTACCATTTAAATGGTTTCGTAGAACTCTAGAGAAGCTTTATAGGTCTTCTTATTCGTCATTGTCAGTATTTTTTTTTTTAGGGCAGTGACAATCGGGTTGTCAAAAAATGTGGACTCTCGCATCCTTACTCCTCCTCACTCCAGTAACTTTCCACGCTGTCTTCTTTACTCTCTCTCTCTCTCTCTCTCTCTCTCTCTCTCTCTCTCTCTCTCTCTCTCTCTCTCTCTCTCTCTCTCTCTCTCTCTCTCTCTCTCTCTCTCTCTCTCTCTCTCTCTCTCTCTCTCTCTCTCTCTCTCTCTCTCTCTCTCTCTCTCTCTCTCTCTCTCTCTCTCTCTCTCTCTCTCCTGTCTATCCAGAAGAGGGAAGTGGAAACACAAACAGGCTGAGTCTGCCTGGTGCTTTTCTCTCTGTCTGCTCTTCTCCTTCCCTTTTTTTCCCTCTCCTCTCCTACCATCTCCTTCCCCCTTCCCTTCTTCATCCACTCTTTTCTCATCTTCCC
Organism: Coregonus clupeaformis; assembly: GCF_020615455.1. Lineage (NCBI taxonomy): Eukaryota > Metazoa > Chordata > Actinopteri > Salmoniformes > Salmonidae > Coregonus > Coregonus clupeaformis. The sequence goes on from NC_059227.1 coordinate 3,040,457, forward strand.
GTCATCCATTTTCTCCTTCTTCTCCTCTCATCCACTCCTTTCCTCTTAACCCCTATCCTCTTTTCCTCTCACCCCCTCACTCCTCCTCTTATTCCCCCTATTCATCTCCTCTCCTCTGTGGATATATCTGCCCTGTGCTCCTCAGGAGCCAGCCTGTGTGTGACTGTAGAGCTCCACCACTGTCCTCTAGTGGTGAAGACACTGAGCAGCAGCCAGAGAAAAAACCCACATACACAAAAGCCTCACCTCTCTCTCTCTCTCTCTTCTCGCTGTCTCCTCTGTTCTTTCCAGGATGTCTCTGCACAAGTCCAGCTCTGAAGATGGAGGTTAGTAGCAATTCAACTTTTACAAAAAAGTACTTCTGTTTTCTGTTACTGTTTCCAGCTTCCCAGCAGGGTTGGAGTCAATTCAATTTAAATGAATGAATAAATCAACTAAAACTCTATTTATACATTGACCATACCCCATTATGTTCTGTTGTGATATTCAAACATTGATGATTGGCTCTAACCCTGCTAGCTACAGCAGTTAGTTGCCAGTATGTGTGTAAAGTGCAACTGCTTCTATGTGTGTGTTAGCCCTCTGTCAGCCTTGGGAGCAGTGAGAGAAAGAGAGTGAGAGTGGGAGTGAGAGATAAAGAGAGAGAAGGGTAGTGAAAGAGAGAGAGAGAGAGAGAGAGAGAGAGAGAGAGAGAGAGAGAGAGAGAGAGAACAGGGTAGTGAGAGAGAGAGAACAGGGTAGTGAGAGAGAGAGAACAGGGTAGTGAGAGAGAGAGAACTGGGTAGTGAGAGAGAGAAAACAGGGTAGTGAGAGAGAGAGAACAGGGTAGTGAGAAAGAGCGAGAGAAAAAGGGGTGGGTTGAGTTAGTGCTGCGATGAATAGTCTGGCCTTATTAAACATCTCACACAGAAACGTATCTCTCTCTCTCTCTCTCTCTCTCTCTCTCTCTCTCTCTCTCTCTCTCTCTCTCTCTCTCTTTCAAAATGTGAAGGGGATAGAGGGGTCAGGCACAGTCACGTGTATGCACACATGTGTAGACACACAGTCCTTTACACTGTTTATAATGATGGCCCTGTAAACAAAATGGTATGTCCCATTGTGTTTCAGTCTTTATCAGAGAATCATTCAAAACATTGAGGCTATTTTCCTTATTTACGCATCAACACTGGGTCCGTCTGAAGGAAGTGGGTGTGTCTTTTGAGTGTGTGTTCTAGCATTGTCTGACTGAAGCTCTCTCCTCTCTGTTCCTCCTAGCTAAATGGGACAATAAGAAGAAGAACAAATCCTTCTGGCAGAATTTTCGCAAGACGTCGCAGAAGGGAGTCATGCGGCAGATGTCGAAAGGTATGGCATTATTACGCTTTTTTGTACAGTGTGTTATTTTCCTAGAAATTACATAGTGAAATTATAATATCATAGTTATTATCTAATAATTACTAATTTCGGCCCGTTTTTCATGTTATTCCATAATACTCTATGTTATGCCCCAGCTGTTTTATTGACCCCTCATTCTCTGACCGTCTAGGAGAGGACATAGGCTATGTGGCCAGTGAGATCACCATGAGTGACGAAGAGCGCATCCAGCTGATGATGATGGTGAAGGAGAAGATGATCACTGTTGAAGAGGCTTTAGCTCGGGTAGGAACCCCCTCACCCACCCGCTTCCCTGTACCCCCTACCCCCACTCCCCCCTCTCCTCTCCAGGCTCCTCCTGGGTCAGACAGACAGACACCCATCCAGGGCCTGGAGGGGACCCCCACCCCACCCTACCCACAACTGACCCCAGCCCCAGCTCCCTCACTGCAACGTTGCCTCGACTGGCTCCAAGCCTACCCCCTCTCCTGCTTCATCCCGCAAGCTCCATATCCAGCTTTTACTAAAATGACTTACTCTAACTAACCATTAACTGCGCTTTCATTATAACCCTGCACTGCCCTTTTTTTTTTTACACAAACACACCCACACCGTCCGAATCCCTAGCCAAGAAGGGCACCTGGGGGTCACTCACGGTGTTTATGTGTGGTCCTGTTCATGCTGTAGGGGTAGTTGGACATGTTAGCTCAGTAGCCCCCCCGCTGGTGGGGTGGTTAGAGTGATGCATTCTGGATTTGTTCTCTGGGTGAATGTGGTGGCTGCAGTGTCATTCAGTCGTCCCTCTTGTCTCCTCTTCTTTCTCCTTTCTGCTATTCCTTTTCCTTTTTGTGTGTCATATTCTTCTACTTCTTCTCATCTCTTCCTCTCTTTTTCCTCCTCTCCTCTCTTCCTCCCTCTCCCACTTTGTGGTAATTTTAAAAGAGAGCATGACTCAGGTGACTGCAGTCCTGTAGAGCTTTCCAAGGCAGACATTGATTTTCCTCCACCTCTTCCTGTATCACTGGTGTATTATTGGGTGCTGGTCTGACCTCTACCCTCCTCCACTGACACTCAAACAAACCAATCAGGTTCTGGAATCAATGAACAGCCTCTGTGGTAGGGACGGGCATGGTTATTCGAATATTAACATTTCCGAACGGACGTTAGTATTTGATTAATTGCAAGAGTAATCATTTTTGAAAGAAAAAACATGTAGGCCTATTAATGAAAAGGCTTTGTCTAAAATTAAATGTAATTATCTGTGACATTGCTACATATAAGGATAGACCATGACATTAGACATTTTTAGTGCGCACCATAAAAAAGTAATATAATAATATGCCATTTAGCAGACGCTTTTATCCAAAGCGACTTACAGTCATGTGCGCATAATTTTTTTAAACATATGGGTGGTCCCGGGGATGAAACCCACTACCCTAGCGTTACAAGCACCATGCTCTACCAATTGAGCTACAGAGGACCAGCCTTTACACATTTCACAAGTGTAGCTTGTTATTGTCGGTCAATCAAAGCAGCACTACTGTCAGAGGCTCCTCCACGTGTAGCAAGTGAAGTGGGAGATTTCTAATCAATGCAAAATGGAATTACAATTACGGAATGAAGTTGGCTAAATGAGGTAGGCTGTTGTTTAATATGAATGGAGTTGTTGTAGACAAGGACGTGGGGAGCGCAGCAAAATAGCCTCAATTGCCTTGCTAGCGAGCTGGCTAACTAACTTAGCTGGCTAATGTAGCTAGCTAGCTTCTTTACATCGATGTAATGCAGTCAAGACAGACACTACCAAATTAGATGATACTGTAGATAACCTATCCGAGCAACAAGTGTGTCTAGTCGGTTTTTGTTACTTTCTCTGTCTCTCCCTCCATGTCAGACACACCGGCCCCTGCTCCTCTCACGCCCCTCCCCACCTGTCTGTGCTGAAACAACAAGTAGTGCGCTGCCTCTCCTGAGTCGCTGGAAGTCCCCATTGAAGTTGAAAAAATAATATGAATTTTCTTTAAAACACCTGCGTTTCGTCTATCCGGATATCCGAAAATGTTTTTATGATATTATTCGGATAGTGAAATCATTTCAAATGCCCATCCCGACTCTGTGGACAGTTGTTTTGTCTTCTGACCGTGTATGTTTGTGTCGCAGGGCCTCATTTATGTTGGCTTGTGACCTTTGTGTGGGTGTGTGTGTGTGTGTGTGTGTGTGTGTGTGAGAGCGTGTGTGAGTGTGTGTGTGTGTGGTGTCCTACGTTTGTGTATTGGTGTTTGTTTGTGTATGTGGAGGGGTAGCTGTTTCTATAGTGAGAGTGGGCCATCATCCCCTGCCCTCCCTTCTCTCTAAACTATTGTTCTCCTATAGCTGAAGGAGTATGAGAGCCACAGCAGACAGTCCAGCAGTACTGACACTGCAGAGTGGACTGACGGATCCAGTCCCAATCTTAACCAGTCCTCTAACTGCAACGTAAGTACCTCTCTGACCTCTGACCTTTGACTGACCTTTCACCTCTCGCCCCCGTGACCCTCAGGATCAAAGCCCCACAAAGGAGCAGCCATCTTTGTGTGTGTGTGTGCATGTTACCTTGGAGTATTTGTGTGTGTGGGAATACGTGTATAAGATCATTGGCAGTGACGTCCCTTCTCTAACTAACCTGGATATTAACTGATGACATAACCCCAGACATACCGCATCCCGCATGTGTTGACACCCCATTCTGTGTGTACACTGTAAAGGGGTTGCTCAGTGGCAACTACATTTCTGTATTTCATATTAAAGTACACCTACTGTAATATAAAAACGGTATCAAAGCAAGTACTGTATAATGTCACACAGTACAATACCATAAAATTGACTGTATTATACTATAAAAAACTAAATGCTACTGTAATCAAAATTAAATAATTAAATTCTTTGAGGGGAGGGTTTTGTATTTCACAGTATGTTCCTGTAATTACAAGGGATTGGTGCAAGCAGGTTGGCTGCTTGGCGAAGTGTTCACACATTACAGTGTATTCATTAATATTTGGTGTTTTATATCACTTGCCCTTCCAAAGGCTTCCAAAAAGCGACTACAGGGCAAAACAGACCGAAAGGACATGGCAAAATGCTCAACCATTTAAGGTTTAAGACTTGCTGCCACTTCAATCTGTCCCTTGTCCCAAATTGATGGTGCACTATAACCACATAAGCCTTAAATTGGTACAGCATTCTCACTACAACAAATATAGGCACGCTTCAAAATATGTTAATGAGCCAGAAACAACAATACCATGCACAGGGTTTTCTTGAGGGCTGGGACCGCGGATTTTCCCGGGTTTGTGGCTGTCTAGATCCCTGCTGTTTGTTGTTTTCAATCTTCCCTGTGACCTGCCCTGTTTGGAACTGTGAGGAGTAACAACGTAACCTACGTTGCTAGCTACCATGACAAAGACCAAAGCCAGCGGGAGTACAGTTGTCGAGGACAGTGGTGTCTCTCTATCACACGTGAAGGATATTTTAAACGAACAAAAATAGTTACTACAAGCAGTTGTTACAACAACAAGAAAATAGCTTCATGTGCTTTGTCGAAATATTGGTGGATTCGACTAATAAAAGAATGGACGACCTGACCAGAGAGGTCCAGGACCTAAAGAACAGTTTGCAGTTCTCCCAGGGTCAGCTCGATGAGTTTAAACAGGAGAACGGCAAGATTACAGCAATCTGTAAGTCATTGAGAGAGGACATCAGTTCTGTCTGTGAATCCATGACAACAATGACGGATAAATCACGAGGGACAATCAAGACGTAACAACATGGTCGTGGACGGAATTGCAGATTCTCCACATGAGACCTGGACGGAGTCTGAGGACAAAGTGAGGGAAATTATCTCTAAGAAATTGAAGATGGACCACATGAAGATTGAGGTAGAGCGCACCCACAGGACTGGAAAACCCATCACCGGCCCAGGTGACAGGCCCAGGCCGATAGTGGTCAAGTTCCTGAGGTTCAAGGACAAGGTAGCTGTTCTGGAAAGAGCCAAGAACTTGAGAGGAAAGTATATTTTTCTCAACGAGGACTATCCTGAAGCAGTGCGCCAGAAGAGGAAATAATTTATCCCAGCCATGAAAGCTGCCAGAGCGCGTGGGGACATTGCTTACATCCGCTATGACAGGCTCATTGTCCACCCTCTTTCCCAGAAGCCTGGAAGGGATGAGAGAGCCAAGCCTATGGGTTCGTAGCTTCAACCCCACAGCACAGACACACACACCAATTGATTAATGGACTGCTGAGTGTATATTATGGCTTTTCAAACTCTGCCATATCGTGGATTCAGAGCTATCTATCTAATAGAACTCAAAGAGTTTTCTTTAATGGAAGCTTCTCTAATTTCAAATATGGAAAGGGTGGTGTACCACAGGGCAGCTGTCTAGGCCCTCTACTCTTTTCTATTTTTACCAATGACTTGCCACTGGCATTAAACAAAGCATGTGTGTCCATGTATGCTGATGACTCAACCATATACGCATCAGCAACAACAGCTAATGAAGTCACTGAAACCCTTAACAAAGAGTCTGTTTTGGAATGGGTGGCCACTAATAAACTGGTCCTGAACATCTCTAAAACTAAGAGCATTTTATTTGGTACAAATCATTCCCTAAGTTCTAGATCTTAGCTGAATCTGGCAATGAATGGTGTGGCTGTTGAACAAGTTGAGGAGACTAAATTACTTGGTGTTACCTTAGATTGTAAACTATCATGGTCAAAAGATATAGATGCAATGGTTGTAAAGATGGGGAGAGGTCTGTCACCATACTCCAAAAAGCCAGTTCTGCAGGCTCTAGTTTTGTCTAATCTTGATTATTGTCCAGTCGTGTGGTCCAGTGATGCAAGGAAAAACCTAGTTAAGCTGCAGCTGGCCCAAAACAGAGCGGCACGTCTTGCTCTTCATTGTAATCAGAGGGCTGATATAAATACTATGCATGCCAGTCTCTCTTGGCTAAGAGTTGAGGAGAGACTGACTGCATCACTTCTTATTTTTATAAGAAATATTAATGTGTTGAAAATCCCAAATTGTTTGCATAGTCAACTTACACACAGCTCTGACATACACACACTTACCCCACCAGACATGCCACCAGGGGTCTTTTCACAGTCCCCAAATCCAGAACAAATTCAGTAAAGCGTACAGTATTATATAGAGCCATTATTGCATGGAACTCCGTTCCATCTCATATTGCTCAAATAAACAGAAAACCTGGTTTCAAAAAAGATGAAGCAACACCTCACGGCACAACGCCTCTCCCCTATTTGACCTAGCTGGTTTGTGTGTATGTATTGATATGTAGGCTACGTGTGCCTTTAAAAAAAATGTATGTAGTTCTGTCCTTGAGCTGTTCTTGTCTATTAATGTTCTGATTATGTAATGTTTCATGTTTTGTGTGGACCCCAGGAAAAGTAGCTTCTGCTTTTGCAACAGCTAATGGGGATCCTAAGAAAATACCAATACCACTAAAGTATTGTCAAAAGGTTTTTGTCGTTCCAAAGATACGGCACGGTACTGTATTCTATGGAGTGGAATTACAGTACCATTCGAAATTCAGCAATTATTTCCCAGCCCACAACATTTATTTGCAGTATGCTGCAGTAAAACAGTTCAAATATTTTACTGTTGATAATACCCAGAGTTACTGTATGAATTACAATTTTCCATTACAGTGTAGTGCAGACTGTATGACTGGGATGAGGGGATCAGTGTGGCCTTGAGGGTGCTGATTAGTGTGTGACTCAAAGTGCCAAGGCACCTGTCACACTCAAGCCAGCCAATGTTACTTAGACTGGGGCAGGCGTCATCAGAAGTCACCCACATTCATCTATGTTGGACAGGGCTTGGCTGAATGCTGTTTACAGGGTGATTACTGATTACGTTACTCCCCAATGACTGGTTGTAGTTATGTTAAATCTCCCCAAAGTAAAATCCCCTGAGCTTCCCACTTCCTCCCTTTCCCCCCCTTGCTCTTTTATCCAGCAGTAGACTATATGGTATGCCCGCCCATGCATACCTTCCTCCTTCCCTCCTTCCTCCTATAGCTGGGTATAGTAATCATGTAGGGTGTGTTCAGGATAGGATCAGTGTCCTGATTGTCAGGGGCCCACAGGGCCTGCTCATACCCAGGCTGAGGCACTCTTTCCAGGCTAGGAGAGGTGGCCATATGTGGGGTCCCTGTTGGGCTAGGCGGTTGTATTGTCACTTATAAGGAGGAATGGTGCTGCCTTCTACTGTGGAGAATAATGAATATGTTGTATATTGGCTTCTGCAGTCAAGAGCAAAAAGTGAGCTGACTTGGTCCATGAGGTTTACATCATCATCAGCATAATGCATGTTATAGTAAGCTTTACTGTAGTCCTAAAGATTAACTCTGGACAGAGAACTGATTTCCATCCAACCACAGCCCTGATTCCACAATGCAAATAAAACAGAGGTTTGCCCTGTAACTTTTCCCCCTTCTTTAATTGTAAGCCAGTTCTGAAAGTATATGTCTCCAGTCCAAATGAGCAGCTGTGGTCAGTAGAGACCAGGCCCTGGACCTCCCAGTCGTTTCGAAGTGTCCCTCCAAGCCATGGGGTTTAGTGTGTCTTAGTGACAGGTCACAGAACACGGGCCTCACTGGGAGGATACTGCTTGTTATTGGAGTGGATCCTCAGGGCGGATGTGAGTGGTTCGTTTGGATGGGGACTAGTCGTACTGTACTGATGATCGTTCAAATCAAATGCTTCTTTCCTGCTGGGCCAAGTCAAGCTCTGTTTTCTTCTTGGGTTTAGCCTTGCGGTCCATTAGGCCAGTGGCTCTGTGTGTTTGGGTGTGTGTGTGTGTGTGTGTGTGTGTGTGTGTGTGTGTGTGTGTGTGTGTGTGTGTGTGTGTGTGTAGGAGATGGACGCACGTGCGTGTACATGTTGGGCTCTCAGATGTACTGTAGATCAACGGCTCTGAAGCAGAACTGGGTCCAGATTGGACTCCTGCTTCTGAAACCTTTTGCCTCACAAGCACACACACACTCACACACATGTTTTGTACTTCTATCCTCGTGGGGACCTAAAATTATTTTTCATGCAAAATCTAATTTTCCCTAACCCAAACCCTAAACCTAACCACTGACCCCTTGCCCTAACCCTAATTCTAACCCTAATTGTAACCCTAACCCTAAACCTAACCCCTAAGCTTAAAATAGCCTTTGTCCTCATGGGGATGTGGGAAATGTCTCCACGAGGGAGAATTTTCCTTGTTATACTATCTTTGTGGGGACTTTGGGGGATTTTAGGTCCCCAAAAGGATAGAAGAACCAACCCACTCTCTCTCACACACACACACACACACAGAGAGAGAGAGAGAGACAGAAACATACAGTGAGGGAAAAAAGTATTTTATCCCCTGCTGATTTTGTATGTTTGCCCACTGATAAAGAAATGATCAGTCTATAATTGTAATGGTAGGTTTATTTGAACAGTGAGAGACAGAGTAATAAAAAAAAAATCCAGAAAAACGCATGTCAAAAATGTTATAAATTAACTTGCATTTTAATGAGGGAAATAAGTATTTGACCCCCTCTCAATCAGAAAGATTTCTGGCTCCCAGGTGTCTTTTATACAGGTAATGAGCTGAGATTAGGAGCACACTCTTAAAGGGAGTGCTCCTAATCTCAGTTTGTTACCTGTATAAAAGACACCTGTCCACAGAAGCAATCAATCAATCAGATTCCAAACTCTCCACCATGGCCAAGACCAAAGAGCTCTCCAAGGATGTCAGGGACAAGATTGTAGACCTAAACAAGGCTGGAATGGGCTACAAGACCATCGCCAAGCAGCTTGGTGAGAAGGTGACAACAGTTGATGCGATTATTCGCAAATGGAAGAAACACAAAATAACTGTCAATCTCCCTCGGCCTGGGGCTCCATGCAAGATCTCACCTCGTGGAGTTGCAATGATCATGAGAACGGTGAGGAATCAGCCCAGAACTACACGGGAGGATCTTGTCAATGATCTCAAGGCAGCTGGGACCATATTCACCAAGAAAACAATTGGTAACACACTACGCCGTGAAGGACTGAAATCCTGCAGCGCCCGCAAGGTCCCCCTGCTCAAGAAAGCACATATACAGGCCCATCTGAAGTTTGCCAATTAACATCTGAATGATTCAGAGGAGAACTGGGTGAAAGTGTTGTGGTCAGATGAGACCAAAATCGAGCTCTTTGGTATCAACTCAACTCGCCGTGTTTAGAGGAGGAGGAATGCTGCCTATGACCCCAAGAACACCATCCCCACCGTCAAACATGGAGTTGGAAACATTATGCTTTGGGGGTGTTTTTCTGCTAAGGGGACAGGACAACTTCACCGCATCAAAGGGACGATGAACGGGGCCATGTACCATCAAACCTTGGGTGAGAACCTCCTTCCCTCAGCCAGGACATTGAAAATGGGTCGTGGATGGGTATTCCAGCATGACAATGACCCAAAACACACGGCCAAGGCAACAAAAGAGTGGCTCAAGAAGAAGCACATTAAGGTCCTGGAGTGGCCTAGCCAGTCTCCAGACCTTAATCCCATAGAAAATCTGTGGAGGGAGCTGAAGGTTCGAGTTGCCAAACGTCAGCCTCGAAACCTTAATGACTTGGAAAGATCTGCAAAGAGGAGTGGGACAAAATCCCTCCTGAGATGTGTGCAAACCTGGTGGCCAACTACAAGAAACGTCTGACCTCTGTGATTGCCAACAAGGGTTTTGCCACCAAGTACTCAGTCATGTTTTGCAGAGGGGTCAAATACTTATTTCCCTCATTAAAATGCAAATCAATTTATAACATTTTTGACATGCGTTTTTCTGGATTTTTTGGTTGTTATTCTGTCTCTCACTGTTCAAATAAACCTACCATTAAAATTATAGACTGATCATGTCTTTGTCAGTGGGCAAACGTACAAAATCAGCAGGGGATCAAATACTTTTTTCCCTCACTGTAGAGCCACACACTCACAGACCCACATCTTCCAGTGAAGATGGTCATGGACACACATCACAAAAGCTCCATCTGAATGCCCAAATATTTATATGCACATATGTGTTGCCGTGGAAACCCAGCTGCTAATAGCTGGAGCTCAACATTCCCTTCCTTCTGAATGATCAGCAGTCTTGACATCTGTACTGGACTGTCTAGCATTGTTTGCCCTCTCACATGCTATCGCGTGTATGCTACATTTACTTTTCCATATGAATTAGCCAATTGCATCCTTCCGCTCTGAAGACATATGTTGTAGCATGGTGCACCCACAGCCTTGACACCAAACTGCCTGCAGTCTGGCTCTGGGCTCTGTGGACATTCTGGACAAGACCCTGTCATGCTTTCAAACAGCTTTCACATGCAAATAAAGTTTTCCCTAAAAAAAATGGCTTCCTTCAATGAGAAAGGCATGTTGTAAGGAATTGTGTGGAGAGCCAGCTTTAAGCCTGGTATGTGGTGCAGTCTGGCTCTGTCTGGTCTTTGATGTGGCACTGCAGACAGGGCCCTAGCAGGCTAATCCCACTGTTAACCCTCTCCATGCCCTCGGCTGCCACAGGCCTGCTTCCTGTCCCGTTGGATTGATAGATGGGGTGTCCGATAGACGGAGGGAGAGAGGATGGGATGATGACTGGAGGTGTATTGTTCGGAGGAACACTTGGCCTGTCTTCAGGGCCGTTAGCACGCGCCGCCGGAGGGAGGGAGAGAGGAAGTGATGGAGGACAAAGAGCTCTCACTCCCCTCAGGCCCCCGAAACACAGCAGGAGCAGGAGGATGGAGGCTCTGCTTGATTAAGCACCAGTTTAAAAGGGACCTGTTGAGGAAATATCTTCCCTCTTTTGGGCCTTTGGGGGTGTGTGTCGGGGGTAATGTCCCCCGCTTAAAAATGTAATTATGTCATCCCCCAGCTTCCGAGTGGTTAATTGATGTGTGTGTGTGTGTGTGTGTGCGTGTGTGTGGAGCTCTGTGGTCGCTCTGTCTAAAGATCCGTCCTCCTCTTGGCCTGCTCTCTCTTTGTCCAATCTTTCTCTCTCTCCGTCTCTCTCATCTCCTGGGTGCAAAGAGAGAGTGAGAGCCCACATTCCAGGACTGGCCATTAGAGATATGGGGGCCAAGGCAGGGTCAGAGGGGCTCAAAGGCTGGGATTGTTCTCCTCTCTCCACCAGGCACAACGTGCCTTTTCTCTGCTGCTACTCAATAGCACCAACAGCCCGCTCCGACTCACTCCCATCGCTTTCATTCTGCAGAGCTGTCTTCGCCAACAGGCTGCAGATAGTGTGTTAGAGTGAGTGTGTGTGTCTCAGAGTGTGTGTCAATGCTGTGTGCCTGTATGTTGTGTGTCTGTGTGTGCCTCACTCTGGATATGCTGTGTGCAGCGTGACTAACCTTGGAGTAGCTAGGACAGGTTCAGCCTCATGCATCGTGATGCCTGCCTCTTTATGCTGACCTGGGAATGGGATGAGCGTGGTTGATTCTGCTGTCCTGAATGCCTAAAGCTGTGAGTAACAAGTCACACTCAACTGCTTAGTATGCTCAATTCGATTTCTGTGTTTTTTCTGTCTTTTTCTGAGGTAGGGAACCGCTTGCGTGTTTGCAGACACAGTGAGATTCCCTCTAAGTTTGCACCCATTTGCAAGGGTTTTACTGGCTATTCTAGATCTGGTTTTGCTTGTAATATGCACCATGTATGCTCGACCGCACAATGATATTTGCAGCAAGACACAAAGCTGTTAATGACAGTGTGTGTGTGGGTGTGTGTCTGTGAGTGTGTCTGTGAGTGTGTCTGTGAGTGTGTCTGTGAGTGTGTGTGTGTGTGTGTGTGTGTGTGTGTGTGTGTGTGTGTGTGTGGAGGCGTGTGTGTGAGGGGTCATGACCATGTGACATTGTTTCACTGCGGGGTTGCTGACTGCAGCAGCTTTTCACCACTGGTTTATTTCCAGACGTTGGTGTCCCTCAGGGCTGTATCTCGGGGACTATGTCATTGTCACCTCCTTCCCCGTCCCCAGGCTGTTATGTGGCAAGGAACAGATATGTCTATCTTTCTCTTCTCTCCTCTTGCATTCTTCTTAATGACCCAGATTTACAGTACGAGAGATTCTGCTTATGCATTTCATTCAAATGTGTTCATTGAGCACTATTTAAAGCAAAGCTTTCTCTCCTGTATGATAAAAACCATGCTGCCTCGCTTTCACCCCCTGCTGTCCTCCGGGACTGTCTTGCACATGAATGACTCACTCTGCAAAAGCAACACACACACACATACACACCGCAACAACGATGCACACACTTCAACACCCACCAGAATATTGAACCACTCCGAATAATAATATACACACTCCACTCCAGTAAGCAGGTTTATTGTCATGAATCTTGCCCTGGATGCAGCTCTGTAGAGTGTTCACTAGCTGGCACAGCCACAAAGTCATCAAATCAGATTTTAAACCTAACCCTTACCCTAACATTAACCCTAACCTTAACCACACTGCTAATACTAATGCTAACCTTAAATGAAGACCAAAAGGCAAATTTTGACTGCAACTGGCCCAGCTAGTGGAAACCGCTCAGTTCTGCCTCTAGGGCAAGATTCCTGACAATAAACATCAACCTGCCCCCAGTAATGTCCCATATGTACAGTACCTCAATAATGAGCATTAGTCAGGTCTGGTTCCAAACTGCAGCGGGCTGGCTCGCTCTTCTCTGTCTCTGTCTCTCTCCTGTCTCCTCTCGATTCTCTCATGCACAAGTGCGCACACAGACCTGTTATTACAGCACAGTCTCTGAAGACATTACTCTGTAATGTCCTCTGGAGCAGTGGAAACTAGCCGAATAGTATTCCAGCAGGATGTGTGTGGTTAGTGAAGAGGGAGGACAGTGGGGTTAAGGGGTGCAGGGATGAGGGGGGGCGTTCTGCGGTTTACAAGCTGAGAGGTTGTCAAAAACAAAATGAGAGGGTTCGACACCGGCCTCATGGTCTGGTTCTGCTGTTGACAGAGGAATGGAGTGTGGAGCACGCACCACTGAGACTAGCGGTGGAAAGAGGGGGCTGATGGGACACCAGAGGGATTTATGGGTAATGTGCAGGTCACGGAGCTCCTATGGTACAGAAAGCTATCATTCTGACTGAGAATTCTGAACTGGCTGGAGGAGTCCAAGGGAATGTGGAGGCCAGAGGTCCTTGCGTCACCTAGAGTGCCTTTAGAAAGTATTCACACCCCTTGACTTTTTCCATGTTTTGTTGTGTTACAAGGTGGGATTAAAATTGATTTAATTGTCATTTTTTGTCAACGACCTACCCAAAATACTATGTAATGTCAAAGTGGAAGAAACATTTGAACATTTGTAAAACATTTATGCAAAATTTAACAGTAATATATATTGATTATAGAAGTATTCAACCCCCTGATCAATACTTGTTAGAATCACCTTTGGCAGCGATTACAGCTATGAATCTTTCTGGGTATGTCTAAGAGCTTTGCACACCTGGATTTTACAATATTTGCACATTATTATTAAAAAAATTATTCAAGCTCTGTCAAGTTGGTTGTTTATCACTGCTTGACATCCATTTTCAAGTCTTGCCATAGATTTTCAAGCCGATTTAAGTCAAAATTGCAAAAATTGTGTGTAGGCCAGTGACACACAATCTCAATTGAATCCTTTTCAAATTCAGGCTGTAACACATCAAAATATGGAAAAAGCCAAGGGGTGTGAATACTTTCTGAAGGCACTGTAGGTGCCAATGTGCACTCATGGCCCAGTGAAAGGTGTCCAGAGCCAGCTATTAAAGACATCCCTCCCTCAGCTGTTAACCTCAGGCCTGATATGTGTGTGTGTGCATGCGTGTGTGTGCATGTATGTGTATGTATGTGTGTGTGCGTGTGTGTGCATGCGTGCATTCTGTTTGTTTGTGTGTGTGTGTGTGTGTGTGTGTGTGTGTGTCAGTAACACCAGACTCAGGCTATGGTCTGACCCAGCAGCTCTCATCTTGTTAGCCATCATTAGCACATTAGAGGCTGCTGTTGCCTATAGAAATCACTGGCCACTTTAAGAAATGGAACACTAGTCACTTTAATAATGTTTACATATCTTGCATTACTCATCTCATATGTATATCAATCAATCAATCAATCAATTTTATTTTATATAGCCCTTCTTACATCAGCTAATATCTCGAAGTGCTGTACAGAAACCCAGCCTAAAACCCCAAACAGCTAGTAATGCAGGTGTAGAAGCACGGTGGCTAGGAAAAACTCCCTAGAAAGGCAAAACCTAGGAAGAAACCTAGAGAGGAACCAGGCTATGAGGGGTGGCCAGTCCTCTTCTGGCTGTGCCGGGTGGAGATTATAACAGAACCATGCCAAGATGTTCAAAAATGTTCATAAGTGACAAGCATGGTCAAATAATAATCAGGAATAAATCTCAGTTGGCTTTTCATAGCCGATCATTAGAGTTTAAAACAGCAGGTCTGGGACAGGTAGGGGTTCCATAACCGCAGGCAGAACAGTTTAAACTGGAATAGCAGCAAGGCCAGGCGGACTGGGGACAGCAAGGAGTCACCACGGCCGGTAGTCCCGACGTATGGTCCTAGGGCTCAGGTCTCTCAGTTGGCTTTTCATAGCCGATCATTTAGAGTTGAAAACAGCAGGTCTGGGACAGGTAGGGGTTTCGTAGCCGCAGGCAGAACAGTTGAAACTGGAATAGCAGCAAGGCCAGGCGGACTGGGGACAGCAAGGTGTCATCATGCCCGGTAGTCCTGACGTATGGTCCTAGGGCTCAGGTTCTCAGAGAGAAAGAGAGAACGAGAGAATTAGAGAGAGCATACTTAAATTCACACAGGACACTGGATAAGACAGGAGAAGTACTCCAGGTATAACCAACTAACCCCAGCCCCCGACACATAAACTACTGCAGCATAAATACTGGAGGCTGAGACAGGAGCGGTCCGGAGACACTGTGGCCCCATCCGAAGAAACCCCGGACAGGGCCAAACAGGAAGGATATAACCCCACCCACTCCGCCAAAGCACAGCCCCCGCACCACTAGAGGGATATCCCCAACCACCAACTTACAATCCTGAGACAAGGCCGAGTATAGCCCACAGAGGTCTCCACCACAGCACAAACCAAGGGGGGCGCCAACCCAGACAGGAAGATCACGTCAGTAACTCAACCCACTCAAGTGACGCACCCCTCCCAGGGACGGCATGAAAGAGCACCAGCAAGCCAGTGACTCAGCCCCTGCAACAGGGTTAGAGGCAGAGAACCCCAGTGGAGAGGGGAACCGGCCTGGCAGAGACAGCAAGGGCTGTTCGTTGCTCCAGCCTTTCCGTTCACCTTCACACTCCTGGGCCAGACTACACTCAATCATATGACCTACTGAAGAGATAAGTCTTCAGTAAAGACTTAAAGGTTGAGACCGAGTCTGCGTCTCTCACATGGGTAGGCAGACTGTTCCATAAAAAATGGAGATCTATAGGAGAAAGCCCTGCCTCCCGCTGTTTGCTTAGAAATTCTAGGGACAATTAGGAGGCCTGCGTCTTGTGACCGTAGCGATCGTATTGGTATGTACGGCAGGACCAACTCGGAAAGATAGGTAGGAGCAAGCCCATGTAACGCTTTATAGGTTAACAGTAAAACCTTGAAATCAGCCCTTGCCTTAACAGGAAGCCAGTGTAGGGAAGCTAGCACTGGAGTAATATGATCAAATTTCTTGGTTCTAGTCAGGATTCTAGCAGCCGTATTTAGCACTAACTGAAGTTTATTTAGTGCTTTATCCGGGTAGCCGGAAAATAGAGCATTGCAGTAGTCCAATCTAGAAGTAACAAATGCATGGATCAATTTTTCTGCATCATTTTTGGACAGAAAATTTCTGATTTTTGCAATGTTACGTAGATGGAAAAAAGCTGTCCTTGAAACAGTCTTGATATGTTCGTCAAAAGAGAGATCAGGGTCAAGAGTAACGCCTGTATTCTATAATATTCTACTGTATTCTTAGTCCATGCCGCTCTGTCATTGCTCGTCCATATATGTATATATTCTTAATTCCTTTCCTTACTTAGATTTGTGTGTATTGGGTATATGTTGTGAAATTGTTAGATATTACTTGTTAGATGTTACTGCACTGTCGGAGCTAGAAGCCCAAGCATTTCGCTACACCCGTAATAACATCTGCTAAACACGTGTATGTGACAAATAAAATGTGATTTGATTTGATTTGATGTAATACAAGGCCACAATGTTTCACATGGGGAGGCTGGAGAAGCTAAGAGGAGTTGAAAGCCTCTCTCCAGGCCTACAGTATACAGTCCGGTCAGACTTGCCTTAGCACTAACTCAAGCTCTCTAACACGCTGGGGTGTGTGTGTGTGCATTTGTGCTAGCGGTGCAATCAGCACTAGCTCTGACAGTGGAGCCAGCTGTCTGTGACCAGACCCTGTGCTGCTGTGGAAACCAGGGGAAAAAGCAGCAAATGAAGGGTTTTGCCACAGAATGACTGCAGCTCTGCCAAAATAGCTCTGTGCCAAACTCATCTCACCTCACATCACATGGTGCCCATACGTTGCCTGCCCACACATAGTTTTCTGATGGTTTTCCATGTATGTGTGTGTGTGTCGTGTGTGTCTGTGCTGAGTTAATGACGTTTTTGGTGACTTCATTGTTCCCTCTGTTTATGCTTTGCTGTAGCGATTTTTAATACCGTCGTAATGTCCAATTGAACTACCATCCTCTCTGAAATGTACACACACACACACACACATACACCAGTGTTTCCCCTATATTAATTTAGCAGCGGTGGGCCGCCGCTGCTAAATCGTAGCCGCCACTCCCAAAAATATAATGTGAAAGAAAAAGTACAAAATAGATTGGAGGGTAAAACGTTTTCGGTGTAAACTTAAATGACTATGTAGAAAAGATAATGGAGGTCATCTTTGAGAACTAACAACCACAATAATAAAAACTAGACAGTCAGAGAGAATCTAAAAATCCAATGCATTGGGCCCCCATTGATTTTGTTATAATGTTTGAGTCACTCAAATAGATTAAGAAAATAAGCCAAAATGTACCACCGCCGCTGAAAAGAAATCCTTGGGGAAACACTGTACACACATACACACTCCCTCATAATGGAGCTCTGTGTGCCTCAGCACAATGCTGCGGAGCGCTCCATTTAGTGGCTATTGGGTAGTAAACAGCTCCAGGCTCATTCCAACAGGCAGCACACAGTCTAGAGCCTGGTGTAGAGAGACACACCACAAATACCAAGCTGCCTGAATATCTGTGGTGAATATCTGTGGTGAATATATGTGGTGAATATCTGTGGCATCTCCTCTTCGTCCTCTACCGTTCAGTGTTTTTGTTGTTTTGGCTTCATTCATGTAACCTGAATATGTTTTTAGTATAAATGTCCTACATAATGTCTTACAATGCAATATATGTGCCCTCCAACCCCCCAACCCTCCCTCCATGCTTTCATATCACTAACTATGTCCGTCCTAAAACATGCATGCTAACTGTCACCAACCCCCAACACCTGACCCTACAGGTGTGTTTTAATGGTGTGGTGAGTTTCCCCAAGACTTGAGTGAATGACCTACAGTACAATGTTGTTTCATAAAGGTTTGGATATGGGCCACTGTGTTATGCCTATGGTTCTGGGGGGTCCCTGTACACTGCAGACAGACAGTCTCTCCCCTCTCTCCTTCTCAGTCTCGGGAGCAGTCTGATGATGAGCAGTCGGAGGACTCTTTGAAGTTCAAACGGCTCCACAAGCTGGTCAACTCTACCCGCCGAGTCAGGAAGAAACTCATCAAGGTGGAAGAGGGGAAGAAAGCCGTCTCCGAAGGTATGGCACATGTCCATACTAACCCAATCTTTGTATTTAGAATCCCGTAACACTTTAACTATGAATGGGGTAGAACTGGTTTTGCACTGGTTTTGCTCTATTTGATGTTGCTCTCTAATAGATACTTGATTTGATGTTCTTCTCCTCCCTGTAGATTCTTTGAGACTGGAGGTGTCTTCTACCTGTGAGGACAACACAGCCCTGTACACAGGGGTCCTGAAGAAGTCCAGCCTGCCCCAGGATGCCTCCCTGTCCTCCCTGACCCAGGACCAGCTATCTCTGGACGGGGACACAGACAGCCTGACCACCTCTCCTTCCTCCAGCAGCCTGGACACCACCTGGTCTGGACACAAGCTGGTCAAGACCTTCTCTAAGTCCAGCAGCACCCACGGCCTCATCCGGCCCCCCAGGAGAGTCCCTGCTGGGTCTGGGGGTCTGGGGACCGTGGGGGTGGGAGGTAGTGGATCCTCCTTCTCGGAGCTGGATGGCTGTGGAGCAGAGGATGAAGAGAAGGTGTCGTGCTCCATGACGGAGGGCGAGATGCGGAAAGCTCTGACCTCTCTCTCCCACGGGGTAAGTAACAACACACTCTATGGCTTCTACGGCCTCACCCGGCCACGCCCCAACCCACACCCCCAGCCCCACCTCCTCGTTGCCCTCGACGACGTCTCCCAGAGTAGCCCCAAACCTGCCCGTCACCATGCCAACTGGCTCAGGAAGCCCGACCCCAATTACGCCTACTCCACCAAACACCTGCTCTACCAGCGCTCCCGGAACTATGCTAAACCACCTGGGGTGCCCTCCTCCTGCCCCTCCCCCTTGGCCCCTGCCCGCTGTGACCTAGCCAAGGCTAAGGGTGGTACGCTGGGTGGAGGGGGGGGTGGGGGCTGGGCGTTCCCCCCTCGCAGACTCCGCGGCCGGACGGCGGTGAGCGAGCTGAACATCACATACGTGGTAGAGCGCAGCCTCTACGGCCACCTCAACTGGGCCCAGCTGGTCCGACCAGTCACCCTCAGCCGCGCAGAGCGCCGCTGCCTATTGGAGGAGGACAGGGAGGCGGACAGGAAGTGGGCAGCCAGCGTGGACCGCTGCACCAAGCGCGTGCTCTTACGCATCCAGCAGAAGTCTGTGAGTGCTACCGTACAGCGGGGGGATGGGCTACAAGGCACCCCCTCCTGGCCAGGAGGACCAAGGCTAGCTTCAAGGCTGCACAATAACCCTCAGGTTTAGATACAGACACAGGGTTGGTCATGTTCCCATCTTCTCTGCTTTATCCACATAGAGCTTGAATATTTAGAAAGGTTAGTTTAACAGAGGAGACCTCCATAGAGAAACAGAACATTTCACAACCTTTAGATATGAAAGCCCTTGGCATTCTAGTTCATTTTCATGTGATATGAAATAGTAATGGGATCTGCCGGTTCTGACTCAGGATGTTAACAGTGGTTACATACAGTAGAGGTTTCATAAATGCCATTTAGAAATGTCACCCAGCCCAAACCCTAGAGGGAGTCTCCTGAGTCAGAGTGGAGCAGACAGAGACACAGCTTTGATAGGTCACTGCTCGGGAAGCTGACAGACACACACACATTCTCTTTCCTCTCTTCTTTTTAACTTTCTCCCCTCCCTTGTTTCTCCTCTTCCTTTATATCCCTGTACTCAGTAGAAGGGGAACAAAGTATCTGTTTTTCAGCTCAGTGAGAAAGAAAAGGAGAAAGAGAAATCTGGGACATTGACAGTGGCCAGAGGCCCAGCTAGATGATCAGGGCTGGCAAGGCCAAACAAGCCTCAAACACATCATTGAGAGAGATGGTATGATAAAGGTGTAGTCAGTGTGTGAAAGTTCAATCACAAGTCAATAACAGAACTAGCATGGACGTTTTAGTGTCGATGGTAGGAATCCTACTGAAATAGTATTTAGATCGACACAGGGAAGCTAAACAGAACTATTCTGCAGCCTTGAAGAAGCCTGAATCCTTGCTTTTACTTGTGAATCATTGGACGTGGCTCATCATCCATAGACATTTTTACCCATCCATTCAGTTCTCGTTTTTGGTTTTATCTTTTTGATCTTGCCTCCGTCGGCATGGCTACAGATGTAGTGGAATTTTCTTTCTCTTTTTTTTTTTTTTTTTTTTTACTGTTCTGTGGAAGAGGGTTTTCCGAGTGCATGGCCATTCCATTGAATATATCCAACAACATCACTCCATCTCCAGTCTTCTTTTTGGATGCCATCTGAATCGCTTCTTTTCACAAAACTGTGGATTCCTGTGTATTCCAGAGTGTGGAACTGCGGACATGGACACGATAGAAAACAATGGTCTCAAAGCTAGTTCAATGATAAGATGGTTCTCTCTCCTCCTCAGTAACTCCCTGATACCCTCAGGACTGGTCCTATTGAAACTCTCCCTATTAAATGGAGAGAGATGATAGATAGGGAAACCCCCTACATATCCCTCAGTCTGATACATTATACTCTCTGTGAGAACTTACCTCCCCCAACCTCCCCTCTCCGTAACCTAACCCAGTGTAAAATTATTAATATCTCTAAACAATGTGTGTGTTTCCAGAGTCTAAATCCAGTAACCCTACTTTCGTAATTAAACACAAGGGAAAGTTTGGGTTGGGCCAGGCCATAGTATATGTGTTCTATATAATACTCATAAAGCACCATGTTATAATTCAGCGTGACCACATCTAACCAAATTATTTCATTTAATTTCAATGTTTGTTCCCCATGGCTTTAGTTTTAAAGTAACATAAACTTGCAGAATAACAGTGACTCCAATTCCCCATGGATGATCTAACGCAGATGGTCACCCAATAACTAACATAAATAATAAAGATAAATATATATGAGTTTCATGTCACATCTGTTGCCTGTCCCATATGAGGTCATACCATGACATACATATATAGACAGCTGGAAACGCTCACTCAGCAAGCCCATATATAACATACAGCCATGAATCAACCTGCTGCCATTGTGACTCCGCCAAGCATGAATCATTGTGATTTGACTCTTACTGGGCACGGATGGGAGTTGATGTCATTTGAATAGATTCTAATTGATTCTCTCTCTCTCTCTCTCTCTCGCTCTTGCTCTCTCTCTCTCTCTCTCTCTCTCTCTCTCTCTCTCTCTCTCTCTCTCTCTCTCTCTCTCTCTCTCTCTCTCTCTCTCTCTCTCTCTCTCTCTCTCTCGCTCTCGCTCTCTCTCTCTCTCTCTCTCTCTCTCTCTCTCTCGCTCTCTCTCTCGCTCTTCTCACAGAGGACGTGTAGTTTCGGAGGGTTTGACCTGTCCAACCGGTCGCTCCATGTGGTCAGTGCAGGCTCAGAGCCCAATGTAAGTACTAACAGATAACTGATGACTCAGGGCTGAGGGGCCGCAATACTTAGAGAAGTGAACTCAAACACTGAATCAACTATTTTGTTATTTCTCTCCTCTTTCTTTCTGTCTCTGTGTTTGTCCCTCCCTCCCTCCCTCTATCTCTCAGAGTAAGAATCCAGAGGCTGTATACCGGGAGGTAGTCAAGTCTCCCACGACGTCTCGTATCTCTCTGGGAAAGAAGGTCAAGTCTGTAAAAGAGACCATGAGGAAACGCATGTCCAAGAAGTACAGCAGCTCACTGTCTGAACAGGTACACACACACACACACACACACACACACACACACACACACACACACACACTAAGATCCCAACTTTCATAGTTGAATACATTTTTTTGAATGCTCCCCGTTGTTATTCATAATCATTCTGGGCTTTGCATATGTGTGTGGTTGGATGTGTTTGTGTTGGTTACAAAGTAAACACCCAGCTCTCTCACACACAAACAGATGTGCGACACGCACACACACACAGCTGGGACTCTCTTGGAGCTGTCCACACTCTGGTCTCAGCTCTCTCAGGCCCAGGACAGGACTCGGGGTGTAGGGTGGGGTGGGGTGTGTATGGAAGTGGCTGAGCTCATCCAGTGAGGCAAGCCTCCCGCATGCCAGGCCAGCGCTCTGAGACAAGGGGCCTTTGGCTCTGGGGCTGTGTGTGCATGTGCATGCGCATGTGTGTGTGTGTGTGTGGCTCATTCATATCATATGAGCATTCACATTCAAACAATGGACAATTACAGTATTGGTTTTGGCCTGGTATCTAGGCTATCAGAGGGTACAGTACAGTCAAAAAAGCCTAGGGAGTGTCACAACCTTAGACTGCGCACTGCAAACAAGTTCCCTCAAAGATAAATAACAGAGATAGTTGGAACGTCAATGCAGTGACCAAGAAAAAGGTGGAATTAGTTATGAATATGTTGGTTGGAAAGAGCAGGCAGGAGACTAAATGAGCTCCAACGTCACTCTAAAGGCTATTTTACATGCCACGCTGCCATCTAGTGGCTGTGATGAATTACCCTTCAGTAAAGCTGCTGTCATGTGTATGATACTGTATCACGTTGACTGATGGACATGCTGTGAGTGACCGCTACTTATCACTGATACTGACATCTGTGTCTCTGTCTCTTTATCTCTCCATATCTTTCTCAATCTCTCTCTCTCCCCCTCTCCTCTTCACTTCTACCTTTCTGCCCCAACCTCCCCTTCCATACCTCTCCCTCCCCCCTCCTTCATCTGTACCCTCCCTCCCTCTCTCTTCCCCTTCCTCCGTCCCTCCAGTCGAGCCCAGACGGTGCTCCCAGCTCCCCCCAGTCCCCCCAGCCAGACACAGATTCTCTGGAGAAACCCAAACTGAAGGCTGGAGGATCAGTGGAGAGCCTCCGGAGCTCCCTCAGCGGACAGAGCTCCATGAGTAAATTGAGTTGAGAGTGTGTGTGTGTGTGTGTGTGTGTGTGTGAGAGAGAGAGAGAGAGAGAGAGAGAGAGAGAGAGAGAGACTAAGTGCACAAACCTCGACAGAAGGGGGCACTGTCATCACATCTCCCTGGCAACATTCACTCAATCTTCTATACAGATAATCCTGAAGTGACATAACCCATAAATACCCCTTATCAAGCCTGCTGTGTCAGTTAGTATACATTACATCATCATTGTTATGAGCTTGTCTCCTATCATTACAGCTCTCTGTCACAATCACACCCATTACCATTGGAGGGTTCAGAGATGACATGTGAGATCAACTGGTCCTATCTGAGGAGAGCTTCTTCTCCCATAGTTACTGATCATGATCTGACCCTGGCATGTGTTCAGACAGAGCACCAACAACTCTTCTATCTGTCTCTCATGTATTGATGTTAGACTGAGAGCTGTGAGGGCTGGGTTGATGTTTGTTAGAAAGAAAAAGTCTTAGTAGCTTAGTGGTTAAGAGCGTTGTGCCAGTAACCTAAAGGTCGCTGGTTCTAATCCCCGAGCCGACTAGGTGAAAAATCTGTCTGTGCCCTTGAGCAAGGCACTTAACCCTAATTGCTCCTGTAAGTCGCTCTGGATAAGAGTGTCTGCTAAAATGTCAAAATATATATGTTTTATTGTCACATAAACCAGATAGGTTCAGTGAAATTTGTTGTACGGCGCCCCTGAAACAAATTAGGGTAAAGTGCCTTGCTCAAGGACACATTAACAGATTTTTCACCTTGTCGGCTCGGGTATTCGCACCAGCGACCTTTCGGTTACGGGCCCAACTCTCTAACCGCTAGGCTACCTGTTATCCTTTTCTAGGTTTTTTAGTGAGAGAGAGTCTGTCCCTAGTTGACTGGTGTTGGTCTGGGCCCATAGGGTCGGAGGGGCTAAGACACATGCTAATGATTAGATAGGAAGGCTTTGCTCTCTGGTTCCCACACTTATCAACACAAATCAGACATACACAGAGTTGTCTATGGGGAGACAGCAGCACACTATATACGCACTGGCTTCAAGTGATGGGTTTTGGGTGATGTGTACATCTGTGGTTTGACAATGTGTGGTCTTGGTTCTGTGTGTTCCAGGTGGTCAGACAGTCAGCACCACAGACTCGTCAGCCAGTAACAGAGAGAGTGTGAAGTCTGAGGATGGAGATGACGAGGAGCCTCCCTACAGAGGGCCCTTCTGTGGCAGAGCACGAGTGCACACTGACTTCACGCCTAGCCCCTATGATTCAGACTCCCTCAAACTAAAGGTAACTCACACACACAGTCTTACATACAATGGAAATGATTTGTCTAGATTGTGTGTGGCTTTAGATTTGTACTAAAATATCCTGTATATGTTGTGTTCCAGAGAGGGGATGTGATTGACATCATCAGTAAGCCCCCCATGGGGACGTGGATGGGCCTGCTCAACAACAAGGTGGGCACCTTTAAGTTCATCTACGTGGACGTGCTGAGTGAGGAGGAGGAGAAGCCCAAGAGACCCGTCAGGAGGAGGAGGAAGGGCAGACCTCCCAAACCCACCTCTGTAGAGGAGCTGCTGGAACGCATCAACCTCAAGGTATACACACTGGACACACAGCTTTGCACATGTCACGCGCGTACATACACAGACACACTTGTATAACACACTCACACACACACACAGTCTTGTACAGCTAACCTTGTGGGGACACACAATTCAGTCCCATTCAAAATCCTATTTTCTCTAACCCCTAACCCTAAACCTAATCCTAACACTAACCCGTACTCTTACCCTAACCCTAACCCTAACCTTAACCCAGAAACCTAACCTTAACCCTAACCCTAGCTCCTAACCCTAAAACTAACCTTAGCTCCTAACCCTTAACATAATTCTAACCCTAACACTAATATAACCTTAACTCTAAACCCCTTAGAAATAGCATTTGACCTTGTGGGGACTAACAAAATGTCCCCAGTTGGTCAAAATTGTATTTGTTTACCAGAAGTCCCCACAAGAATAGTTAAACACGTCCACACACTCTCACACAAACTCCACACAAACCTCACACACCAATGCTAAGATTTTCTGGACAAGGTAACAGTAGTCCTACAACTTCCCTCCTACAGTCCCAGTCATATCCCAGCCATCTAGAAAACACCCAGCCTCTCCCGTCAACCACCCAACCTAGCCAGCTCAGCCTCCCCAGGGAGAGAGCACAGTAGGTGGGCTGTTTCTGGGTAAGCCCAGCCTGATGGAGCTCTGACATGACAGATTACAGAACAGGCTATGTCCAAGGGCTCTCCTCTAACTCAAGGACACAAGTACCATAATGGTACATTATCATTGCCTGGGCAGAGCGAGACTATATTACAGGCCTTGAGACCTCCCATAAGTGCTATTATCCTACTATAGAGTACATGTGCATCAAGGTACGTTTCGTCACGTACGTAGTTGTGACTTGGGGAGGGAGAGAGCAGACTAAACAAAGTTCCCCTAACCCCACCATTAACTGGGGACCATGTGAAGACATTATACTGAGACTGTGTTCCACCTTGTTCTGGGTCTGTTTCATGTCACGCTCAGGATAAATTATTGTTTTTGACAAGTATTTATAAAAAATAAATGCTTTGTTTATTTGAAAGAAGTACTAGGGCAAATTCTGGGTTTCTCGGTCCAGATTTGGTTAGCATTAGGGAGTTCAGTTTGATTTACTGATGCACCTTTTTACTGGCGATTGAGTCGAGGATATTTACTCCATAAAGTGACAACAAAAATGAGAGTAAGACACCGTAATAAACTTGCTGACTCATTCTACATAAGACAGAGCTCATTGTTGTCAGGGCGTTCCTTAAAACACAATGACAAAGTGGAGTTTGCTTCGAAGCAGCCATGTTCTCCATCTTTTTCTATGTTCTATCTTTTGAATCTAACATTTCAACTTGATTGTAGGGGTATCTTGGAGCAAACGTGCGTTGGCCTTCAAATATGTTAGGTTACATAAAAGACTTAAGATCATATGAGAAGGTTCTTGTGGCTGTGTAGAGTAGTGGTCTTTGGTTTTGTCTCATCATTATTTCTACTTATCCTAGCAGGAATAGAGCTAAAAGTCACTGTTATGCTAACGATGGAAGTCTCCATAGTTGCAGTGGTGTCATGCAGTCTGTGTGTATTGTACCCTTTAGATGTGTGGGTTGGACAAAACTTTAGACTGAACCAGTTTCCACAATCTCCATGTTTAACGTGGAAACCAATTATGATGGGTTGAAATGTTAATGTTAGCTGTGCCTGTTCCGAAACAAACAGAGGGTGTAGTGTGATATTTTAGACTGTGATTCCTGGTGTCCTCCCACTAAGAGATAGCACCACAGGTTCTAATGACTAGCTTTGTGCTATTGTTAAATTGTGTGTGTATCCTCCTTGTCGCCTGTGGTGGAAAGGTGGGGTAGATAATTTCCTTTACCTGATTTCCCACAATTCCCAACTTTTCCCTCCCTTTCTGTGGCCACATCGATCCCTTTTTTAGCTCATAGCTTGTTTATGCAAGAGAAAAATGCCCTTTGTGTCATTAACAATTGGTCCTAGGCCAGTTTAGCTGATTAGCTTATAATAGTTACAGTCACGCTCACGCATGGGGTAGGAAGATCTGATCTGCAATCTGTTCTCTCTCCTCTCCTCTTCTCTTCTCCAGGAGCACATGCCTACCTTCTTGTTTAATGGCTACGAGGACCTGGACACCTTCAAGCTGCTGGAGGAGGAGGATCTAGATGAGCTCAACATCAGAGACCCTCAACACAGAGCTGTGTTGCTCACCGCTGTGGAGCTACTGCAGGAGTATGACAGTGAGTGCACACACACACACACACACTCACTTTCACACACACACACACACACACTCACTCACTTACTCACTCACTCACTCACACACACACTCTTACATACCTTTCGCTCTGTCTGTTTGATTGCATTGTCTATGACTTTGTCTGGATTGCGATACTACATCATTCTGTACGTTTCTGGATGTCTGACTATATTGTCTCTGTGTCGTGTGTGTCTATAGGCAGCAGCGACCCGGAGCGTAGCGGCCTGTCAGGCTCTCAGGAGAAGCTGCTGTCAGAGGGCCACAGCCTGGTGGGCGACTCGCCACGTGACTCTGGCTGCTACGAAAGCAATGAGAACCTGGATAATGGTAATGACTAGCCTCCCGCTAATGGGATTAGCCTGGCATTAGCCTAGCCTAGCCTGGGCCTAGACTAGCACTACAGTGACTGTGGTTCCTCCTCCACTCTGGGACACCTCCTCTTCCTCCTCTTCTGCCATGCTTCAGCATTCTAACCTCAACCGTCCGTCATCGCTCTCCATTGGACCAAGGCCAGCCAATCAAACCTCTCCGCTCTCTATCCGTTATGTCTGTCTCCTAGCTCCACCCACACCCCCACCCCATTTACCTCCGCCCCGCCTAGCTGCGTAGAGTCATAGAGAGGGGAGAGATGCACTCCCCCCTCTCTCTTTCTTTCTCTCTATTTTTCTCATTGTCACTCTACTCTTTCCACTGCCCTCTCCATCTTTAGGCTCTCTCTGCCTTCACTGCAGAAGCCCTATCCTAAGGGACAAGGCCGTAACCCCCACGCCCAGATCGCTAGTCTACCCTACAATGGGGCCCTATGCACAAAGGGAACAACACCCTACATCTCAAATGCACATAACTGCTCTGCTCAACTCGACGCTAGTGCCCGTGTTGCTCTAATCTCACAATGGACAGAGAACTCCTCTTACTCCTCCTCTTCCGCCTCAGGAGGTTGAGTGGTTGCTGGGAGACCAGACCAATCATGACACCATGAGGAAGTATTTCTTTTGAGAGGTGGTGTTACTGTAGAAAACTGAGACCTTGTAAATAACTTACCTTGTAAAGTCACTGCCCAGTTATTTGCTGTGGTATGGCTCTGTGTCCGTTCTCCCAATGCCGGCTCATTCTCTCTTCTCCATGCCATTTCAAGTCACTTGAAAACATTTCTGTAACTTATCTTGTGCTTATTCTTTATAGTGACCATGTTGCCAAAGATCGTACATGCCTAGACAAACCCCAAAAATATTGGATGGAAATATTTTCTTAATGACAGTGGATACAGTGGGGAAAAAAAGTATTTAGTCAGCCACCAATTGTGCAAGTTCTACCACTTAAAAAGATGAGAGAGGCCTGTAATTTTCATCATAGGTACACGTCAACTATGACAGACAAAATGAGAAAAAAAAATCCAGATAATCACATTGTAGGATTTTTAATGAAGTTATTTGCAAATGATGGTGGAAAATAAGTATTTGGTCAATAACAAAAGTTTCTCAATACTTTGTTATATACCCTTTGTTGGCAATGACACAGGTCAAACGTTTTTCTGTAAGTGTTCACAAGGTTTTCACACACTGTTGCTGGTATTTTGGTCCATTCCTCCATGCAGATCTCATCTAGAGCAGTGATGCTTTTGGGCTGGCAGCAACACGGACTTTCAACTCCCTCCAAAGATGTTCTATGGGGTTGAGATGTGGAGACTGGCTAGGCCACTCCAGGACCTTGAAATGCTTCTTACGAAGCCACTCCTTCGTTGCCCGGGGTTGTGTTTGGGATCATTGTCATGCTGAAAGACCCAGCCACGTTTCATCTTCAATGCCCTTGCTGATGGAAGGAGGTTTCACTCAAAATCTCATGATACATGGCCCCATTCATTCTTTCCTTTACACGGATCAGTCGTCCTGGTCCCTTTGCAGAAAAACAGCCCCAAAGCCATGATGTTTCCACCCCCATGCTTCACAGTAGGTATGGTGTTCTTTGGATGCACTCTCAGCATTCTTTGTCCTCCAAACACGACGAATTGAGTTTTTACCAAAAGTTATATTTTGGTTTCATCTGACCACATGACATTCTCCCAATCCTCTTCTGGATCATCCAAATGCACTCTAGCAAACTTCAGACGGGCCTGGACATGTACTGGCTTAAGCAGGGGGACACATCTTGCACTGCATGATTTGAGTCCCTGGCGGCGTAGTGTGTTACTGATGGTAGGCTTTGTTACTTTGGTCCCAGCTCTCTGCAGGTCATTCACTAGGTCCCCCCCGTGTGGTTCTGGGATTTTTGCTCACCGTTCTTGTGATCATTTTGACCCCACAGGGTGAGATCTTGCGTGGAGCCCCAGATCGAGGGAGATATATCAGTGGTCTTGTATGTCTTCCATTTCCTAATAATTGCTCCCACAGTTGATTTCTTCAAACCAAGCTGCTTACCTATTGCAGATTCAGTCTTCCCGCCTGGTGCAGGTCTACAATTTTGTTTCTGGTGTCCTTTGACAGCTCTTTGTCGTCTTGGCCATAGTGGAGTTTGGAGTGTGACTGTTTGAGGTTGTGGACAGGTGTCTTTTATACTGATAACAAGTTCAAACAGGTGCCATTAATACAGGTAATGAGTGGAGGACAGAGGAGCCTCTTAAAGAAGAAGTTACAGGTCTGTGAGAGCCAGAAATCTTGCTTGTTTGTAGGTGACCAAATACTTATTTTCCACCATCCACTTGCAAATAAATTCATTAAAAATCCTACAATGTGATTTTCTGGATTTTTTTTCCTCAATTTGTCTGTCATAGTTGACGTGTACCTATGATGAAAATTACAGGCCTCTCTCATCTTTTTAAGTGGGAGAACTTGCACAATTGGTGGCTGACTAAATACTTTTTTTCCCCACTGTATATAAAATAGCAGACATACCTAGCCTAGCGCTACAGTGACTGTGATTCCTCCTCCACTCTGGGCCACCTCCTCTTCCTCCTCTTCTGTCATGCTTCAGCATTCTAACCTGAACAGTCCGTCATCGCTCTCCATTTGACCAAGGCCAGCCAATCAAACCTCTCCGCTCTCTATCCGTTATGTCTGTCTCCTAGCTCCATCCACCTGATTATGGAAGTGTATTTCAGATCTATATTTGTGAGAACATTTTGTGTATAGTTGAGACTACTCAAACTCCCCCTTAAAAATGCTGTGTGTGCACTGCATCGCAGTGCTTAAGGCGTCACTACAGCCCCGGGTTCGGCCATGACCGGGAGACCCATGAACCGGCGCACAATTGGCCCAGCGTCGTTAGGGGAGGGTTTTCCGGCCGGGATTTCCTTGTCCTAGCAACTCCTTGTGGCGGGCCGGGCGCCTGCAAGCTGACTTCAGTCGCCAGTTGTACGTTGTTTCCTCCGATACATTGGTGTGGCTGGCTTCCGGGTTAAGCAAGCAGTGTGTCAAGAAGCAGTGCTGCTTGGCAGGGTCGTGTTTCGGAAGACGCATTGCTCTTGACCTTCGCCTCTCCCGAGTCCGTACGGGAGTTGCAGCGATGGGACAAGACTGTAACTACCAATTGGATATCACGAAATTGGGGAGAAAAAGGGGTAAAAGTACAAAAAATATATAAATATGTTTTTTAAAAGACTGTGTGCTTTGGTTTCCCCTACAGTTGAGTGCTGTGTTTTAGCTTCAATCATAATTCATAAACCATTGCTTAAATAATTGACTTCCCACTGGGCACAGACGTCATTTCAACATGTAGTTTTGAGTTGTCAAATAAAGTGAATTCAACGTGAAATCAACAAAAAATGTCACCATGTCATTGGATTTAGGTTAAAAGTTAAGTGAAAAAAAGACTAAATTCCTTCACATTGATTACTTTTTGCAAATCCAATCAATTTTCTATGTTTATTCAACGTCATCACATTGAATTTCTTTGTTTGAAATAACGTGGAAACAACGTTGATTCAACCACTGTTTTGCCCAGTGGGTTCTCTCTCTATGGTTGCTCTCTGTTCTGCTCTATGTGTGTGTGTCATAACGGTTCTGAAAGATGTGCAATCTGCCACAGTAGGGATTTTAGTTGTGGAATAAACCACTTCTGTGATGGAAGTTACTCCGACCTGCTTGCTTTATTTAACGTGTCTTCCTTCTTTCTTTGTGTCTCTCATTTCTCCATCTCAGTCGTTAACACTCACCATTAGCTACATAACATTCAGTGTACATTCTGCATTTTAATAAATGTATCTCATTGTGTCTCTACACATTCGCCCTGCCAAACCAATCTGCATTATTCTGCCTCATACATTCTCTACTACAGCCAGAAACTCTCTCAACCATCCTCCTACATACATTATGACTTTATACATCCCTTAATCTCGCCATCCCAGAGCTTTGCTCCAAAGCAATATCAGTTACCATTGGCTGTAGTGACCATAACATTGTGGCAATAACAAGGAAAGCCAAAGTGCCAAAGGTTGGGCCTAAAGGAATTTCATACAGAATGTTTTTTCAGGACTCTTTTGTTGAAGATGTAAAAAAATGATGTTGGTCTGATGTGTATGACGACGTGAATCCAGATGCATCACTGGAAGTATTTGTAAAAGTATGAATATGTTATTGTTGACAAGCATGTGTAACCGGTGTGAAATGGCTCGCTAGTTAGAGGTGCGCGCTAGTAGCGTTTCAATCGGTGACGTCACTCGCTCCGAGACCTTGAAGTAGTTGTTTCCCTTGCTCTGCAAGGGACGTGGATTTTGTGGATCGATAGGTAACGATGCTTCGAGGGTGGGTGACTGTTGTCAATGTGTGCAGAGGGTCCCTGGTTCAAGCCCAGGTTGGGGCGAGGAGAGGGACGGAAGCAATGCTGTTACTTTGTTCTGCAGTGTCAAGTGGAAACATAACCACCCTTTTTACACATGCACCTGTTAAGAAATGATCAGTGAGAACTATTAAATCCCCCTTGGATTGATGATGAATTGAAAAAAAATGTTGTGGTTAGAATACATTTGCAAAAGAGTTGGCAAACAAGTCAGGCTGCTCAGGTGATTGGTTGACATACTGTAAATTGAGAAATATTGTGACTAAACTTAACAAAAATAAGAAATTATATTACCAAACCAAAATAAATGACATAAGACACATTGGAAATCCAATTCATCTCCATCATTCATTGAAGGTGGTGGGCCATTTATAACCTTTCTATATTGCCAATAATTTCAAGTGGAAAAACTCAGAAGTGAAATGACAACATTGAACAGTGAACCAACATATTTTTGTATAAAAGGTCTAAAAATGAAAGGAAAGGATTGCTGTTTTGGTCAAGTTAGTGTGGGAGAGGTGAACAAACTATTGTTATCCATCAATAATGATAAGCCACCAGGTATAGACAACTATTGAGAATGGTAGCAGACTGTATTGCCACCCCTATTTGGTATATATTTAACCAAAGCCTAAACGAGTGTGTGTGTCCACAGGCGTGGAAGTAAGCAATTCCACTTCCTAAAAATAGTAAAGTACCCTTTGCTGGCTCTAACAGCCGCCCAATCAGTTTGCTGCCTGTTCTTAGTAAACTGATGGAGAGAATTGTGTTTGACCAAATACAATGCTATTTTTCAGATAAAAATATTTTCAACATGCATATAGAAAAGGGCACTCAACTTGTACTGCACTGACTCAGATGACTGATGATTGGTTAAAATGAATGGATAATAAGATGATAGTTGGAGCTGTATTGTTAGATTTCAGTGCAGCCTTTGATGTTATTGATCATAAATTGTTATTGAAGAAATTCACTTGATATGGCTTTACATCACCTGCCATCACATGGTTGGAGAGTTATTTATCAAATAGAACCCAGAGAGTGTTCTTCAATGGAAGCTTCTCTAACATCAGATATGAACAGTGTGGTGTCCCTCAGGGCAGTTGACTTGGGCCGTTACTCTTCTCTATTCTTTACACCAAGCTAGAATGACTATGAATGCGGATGATTCCACACCAGTGGAGGCTGGTGAGGGGAGGACAGCTCATAATAATGAATGGAATGGAGTGTATGGAATGGTATCAAACACATAGAAAACGAGGTGTTTGATGTGTTTGAGACCATTTCATTTATTCCCCATTTTAAGTACCACCAGCCATCATGTCAGCACCCAAAGCAAGTGAGCTCACTGAAATTCTAAATAAGGAGTTACAGTCAGTATCAGAATGGGGGATTAATAATAAACTGGTCTTAAATGCATCTAAAACTAAAAGCATTGTATTTAGTTCCAAACATTCTCTAAGACCTAAACCTCAACTGGAGTTGTGCATAAAGGGTGTGACCATTGAGCAATTCGAGGAAATTCAACTACTAGGTATAACATTGGATGGTCAATTATCATGGTCAAGTCATATTGACAAAGTTGTTGTGAAGATGGGTAGGGGTATGTCTGTTATAAAAATATATTTTGCGTATCTGACACAAAAATCAACTGTACTAGTTGTTCAGGATCTGGTCTTGTCCCATCTTGATTACTGACCGGTAATATGGTAAAGTGCAGCACTCAATGCTATCTACTGCCTTGTAAATTGCTGTACATTCTGCTTATAGTACTTGGGCAACATTCACGATTATGAACATAGATATACACTGAGTATACAAAACATTAGGAACACCTGCTCTTTCCATGACAAATACTGACCAAGTGAATCCAGGTGAAAGCTATGATCCCTTAAAGATGTCACCTCTTAAATCCACTTCAATCAGTGTAGATGAACGGGAGGAGACAGGTTAAGAAGGATTTTAAAGCCTTGAGACAATTGAGACATGGATTGTGTATATATGCCGTTCAGAGGGTGAATGGGCAAGACAACATTTTTAAGTGCTTTTGAATGGGGTATGGTAGTAGGTGCCAGACGCACCGGTTTGAGTGTGTCAAGAACTGCAACGCTGTTGAGTTTTCACGCTCAACAGTTTCACAAATGATCGACCACCCTAAGGACATCCAGCATTCCTGTGGAACGCTTTCGACATCTTGTAGAGTCCATGCCCAGATGAATTGAGGCTGTTCTGATGGCAAAAGGGGGTGCAACTCAGTATTAGGAAGGTGTTCCTAATGTTTTGTACACTCAGTGGACATGGTCTTGGTCATGGTCTTCCGAGCATAACTGTTACATAACTGTGATCCACTTTGCATCCTCATCAATCAATCAATCAAATGTATTTTATAAAGCCCTTTTTGCATCACAAAGTGCTTATACAGATACCCCAAAGAGCAAGCAATACAGATGTAGAAGCACAGTTGCTAGCAAAAACTCCTTAGAAAGGCAGAAACCTAGGAAGAAACCTAGAGAGGAACCAGGCTCCGAGGGGTGGCCAGCCCTCTTCTGGCTGTGCCGGGTGGAGATTATAAGAGTGCATGGCCATTAAGGCCAGATCACTCTTAAAGATGAATCATTCTTCAAACCTTCATAGATGACCAGCAGGGTGAAAGATAATCACAGTGTGACCATACTAGATCATACTAGTAATCATACTAGAGAAATTGAGTCCATTTAGCTAATGTACAGTATTCATCACAACTGATGTACCACCATCACAAAGAATCAGCAACATTTAGATTGATTACTGAGTGTCTGTTTTTTAAGAATAGTTGTGTGTAGTGGAGTGTTTGAGCATTGATTTCTTTTGAAAAGCAGACATCTGACTCTGGTGTCAATACTTCTATCTTATGCCCTGATAGGAAATCCAAAATATCTTTATTAAACAAATGATTGGAAGCTAGCCTGGGATGGTGGTTAGCTAGGCCAAATATCCGACATCTTTGTAGGGAAAATTGGCAATAACAAGCCCAATGAAACAGCACATCAACTTTAAAAACATCAGACTGACTTCAATCTGCATCAATCTTTTACTGCTCTCCAAATTAATAGAGATAAAGATTACTGATGTGTGTGATGTGTATGATGAAAATTGTGTATGATATAATTTCACTATTCATTATTAAATGAGACTTGCCATATGGCATCTAGTGCTCTTCTAGACACGTCTTCATGTTGCTCTAATAAGCCATGATGGTAAATTGGCCCCTAGCCTTCTGTTATTGTAATGTGTTTTTTGAGACGTACTATACTGATGTTATGTGTCTGAAATTGTATTACGAGTGCAGCATTGCATTTATAAGGCTATCATCACTAAAAATAGAATTTTCTTGTTGTTGTGCACGTTACTCTGGCTAGTTGAACGTTACACCGGCTAGTTTTGTCTCAGCTACAGTATTGTATGTCATACCTACATAAGCATGCGGTGTAAGTAGAATGTACAATATGACATGCATTTCTAGCATGCAGTTGGAAAAGCGGTGCTGTTTTCATGCTTTCTACTGACCGATAACCTAATGTCACTGTGTCCAACTGTACTCTTAAATATGATCAACCTTCTGATCTAAGGCCATACATAGTGAGATAGAGACTGAAGCTCTGTGTGTGAACAGGGTTGTTTCAGATTCACATGTCCTCTTAGAGGAAGTTCATATTCACAACTGATAGTGATAATCGAAACGCAGTACAAACAGCACAGCACCCATAGTGATATGAAATCCATTATCCAATACATACAGTACACCTCAGTATCAGGTCTCAGTTAGTGTTCTGTCGCTATCTGTTTGAAGTCAATGTCGGGATATGTTTATGTAACTAGTCCCAGCTCTAGAATGAAGAGGGATATGTTGTTCACTGTGTTTCAGGCAAGAGCAGGAAGACATCTCGCTCCATCCACTCCTCCGCGGGCCTCCAGTCCCCAGACTACCCCACCCTTCCCATGACCCAGTCCACTGAGGCACTGCAGCAGAGCAAGATGGAGCGCACAGTCAACTTCACCAAGCACTTCTTCCTCAAGCCCACCTTGAGGGGCTTCAGCATGCTGGGGCTGAGGAAGGGCCCCCGCCAGACCCCCATGCCGGCCAGTCTCAGCTGTGAGGACCTGGACGGGCCACCGGAGGCCACCGGCCCCCAGGCCTGGAAGAGATCTCACTCCCTGGGGGACCTCCACTGGGAACAGGCCTTCGACCAGAAGAAGGACCACAGCCTGGAGGCCAAGCCCGCTAATGGTGGCTCCAAGTTGGGCACCAGCAGCCCGGTGAAGGGCCTCCAGGCTCATGGAGATGGGGGTTCACCACCGGCTCAGAATTGGGGGAGTGCTGTGAGCCCTAAATGGCATTCTGACCTCCCCCATGTACCTTCCCAGCTGCCCCTCAGACCACCCTGTCCCATCACCTTGCTCCCCCAGCCCCGGGAGAGCCTGCCCAACCCGATCTCCAGCCCTCCTGAACCCCAGCTGGGGGAGAGGAGCATCCGGACTCACCCCAAAAAGCCCCCAGTGCCCCCTCCCGTTCCAATCAAGAAGTCCAAGGAGCGCCTAGCCAATGGGATGCGCCACCCCTCTCTGGTCCTCTCCTCCCCCACTCATTCCTATACCTCCACCCCCACCAACTCTCATCCCCCCAGCCCTGTCATCAGCAACCCCAGTCCCAGGGCTCCAGCCCTCCCCAGTAAGGCCTCTAGTACCCCTGCCTCCCCCTCTCCAGCCAGCCCTACTCCAGCCTCCCCTGCCTCCACCGCCACTGCCTCTCCAGAGCCAGAGGAACCAGGCACCCCCCCAGCCGTGCCCCCTCCCTGGCTGTCTGACCTGCCCGAGTCGGCCTGCCCTCAGGCTCAGATCCAGGGGGGTGGTGGCAAGATGACGGTGGCCAGGAAGGTGTCCCATGTTAAGATGGCCGTCGATCTCCACAATGTGCTGGAGCAGAGACTGGAGGCCGAGGGCATTGACCTCACAGAGGAACCCTACTCAGACAAGGTCAGTTACCACCACAACCTGCTACCATGATTATGTACCTGTTATTACTGTGTAGAATACACACACACACCCATCCACCACCTCCTAAATCTCACTCACACTCGCTCAAGGCCAGTTTGTCACAGCTAGGGGTTATATAGCCCACACATGGATGTGGGTATGCTTCATTATATGTTCATTATAGTATATTTTGTTCTCTAGAGTGCATTAAAAATATGCATTTTGGATGGTGTCCGTATTGATCATGTCCGTGCTTATAAATATCTGGGCATTAGATATTTGTCAATCAGAAGGATAGATGAAAAGCTGTCTTTGAAAAAGCATATTGATGAGTTAGTTAAGAAGCTGAGAATGAAAATGGCCTTCTGCTATAGAAATAGATCCTGCCTCTCGCTAAATAGTAGAAAGCCGATTATTCCATTGACGTTCCTATCGGTCCAAGACTATGGCGACATCATCTATATGAACACAGCTGCCACTTCATTAAAGCCGTTAGATGCAGTTTATCATAGCGCACTGCACTTTATTATGGGTGACAGTTTTAGTACTCATTACTGCATTCTCTACTAGAAAGTTGGTTGGTCCTCTTTGATGTCACGTAGGTTGATACATTGCTATGTTTTCATTTATTAAAGCCCTTTTACAAAAAGTCCCACTGTAACTAACATCATTAATAAACTTTAGACTTATGAGTTACCACACCCAGTCTCAGGGATGGCTAACTCTGGAAATTCCTTTGGTCTCTACTGAGTTAGGTAAATCAGCTTTTAGTTTTCTTGCACCTATTTTGTGGAACAATCGTCAAAATGTTCTTAGATTTGATGTTCTGGTGCCTCTAGGGCAATTCAGAAAGCTGATTGAGGACCTTATTACTGATGAATGTGTTTGTTTTTTATGACCGTGTTTTTCTTTCTGCTTGCATCTTGTATTTATATTTTGATTTTCTGTCATTTCTGTAATTCAGGGCTCATCTGTTAAAGAGACATTGTTCTCAGTATGACTCCCTGATAAAATAAAGGTTAAATAAATAAATAAAATGTAGATAATCTTACACCCGTACAAATGAAAGAAAGCACTTTAATAAACGGTGCAGATTGGGTCACAAGTGATGAGGACTTTCCCACTAACTCTGTGTGAGAAAGTACATTATAAGTCAGAAAAGGAGTCCAGTAAATGAGGTCAATAAATACATTATTAGAAGCGTTATGTTGTGTTTTTGTCTCCTGGCCGTCAAGGCCTTTTGATTCTGTGTTGTAATGTGCATTAGGCTACTGGACTCAGACATAACCAGACTGGACCCTGTATCCTGTCAAATGGCACCCGCTTCCTGCCAACAATAGCAGTGGGCCATACGGGAGGGAGGGAGGGAGAGAGAGAGAGAGAGAGAGAGAGAGAGAGAGAGAGAGAGAGAGAGAGAGAGAGAGGAGAGAGAGAGAGAGAGAGAGAGAGAGAGAGAGAGAGAGAGAGAGAGAGAGAGAGAGAGAGAGAGAGAGAGAGAGAGAGACTAACAGCTTGACAATGACAGGGGAAAATCTTCTGTGGGCAGACGAGTGATAGCCTGTTAAGTTTACGGGGCTGAAACTCAGTGAAGGCAGGCGGGTTGAGGTTATTAAACAGTCATACACCATGCCAGAGCCCGAGTTGTGCACACACACACAAACACACACACACCGAGCCCTGCTCTTTAATATGGAGCTCCATCTCTGCCAGGTTAACCACAGACAGGCTCTGAGGCTGGGCTGGGCTGGGCTGGGGCCGGGGTGAGAAATACACTACATGACCAAAAGTATGTGGACACTTGCTCGTCGTACAGGCCTGGCTCGCATTCGGCATTCCAATTAATCCCAATGAATCGCTTTGTGCACGGGGGCATTGTCATGCTGAAACAGGAAAGGGCTTTCCCCAAACTGTTGCCACAAAGTTGAAAGCACAGAATCGTCTACAATGTCATTGTATGCTGTAGCGTTAAGATTTCCCTTCACTGGAACTAAGGGGCCTAGCCCGAACCTTGAAAAACAGTCCCAGACCATTAGTCCTCCTCCACCAAACTTTACAGTTGGCACTATGCATTGGGGCAGGTAGCGTTCTCCTGGCATCCGCCAAATCCAGATTAGTCCGTTGGACTACCAGATGGTGAAGCATGATTTATCACTCCAGAGAACGCGTTTCCACTACTCTAGAGTCTAATGGAGGCGAGCTTAACATCACTCCAGCCGATGCTTGGCATTCCACATGGTGATCTTAGGCTGGTGTGTGGCTGCTCGGCCATGGAAACCCATTTCATTTTCATGTGCTCCATTTTTTTACGCGGAGTGGGAGAGCCAAACTCCGGCGTGCTCCGACTCCTACCAATTCACCCGGGAGCTACGCAAGGTGTTCGACATCTCTCGGGTGGTGTCGGGGCACGAGGCTAGGAGGCGGCTCGCGGCCTGTCGACAGGGTGACCGTTCGGTGGCGGACTACTCTGTGGAGTTCCGGACCCGGGCTCGAGAGGCAGGATGGGAGGAGGCCGCCCTGGTCGTCCTTTACGCGCAGGGGCTATCGGAGGGGATGAAGGACAAACTCTCCTTCAGGGAGCTGCCTGAGCGACTGGACGGCCTCTGTCGACCTCTTAGTGCGGGTAGACAATTGGCGTCGTGAGAGGGCGCATGAGAGAGGCACGACGCAAGGCGCGCCTCCACGTCCCCCTATCAGCCTAGAGGCTTTCCGCCGATTCAGGGAGGAGAAGCCTCAGGGGGAGGCGAAGCCTCAGGAGGAGGCTATGTAGCTGGGGGCGGCACGCTTGTCCAGGATGGAGAGTCGGAGGCGTCTGCGCCAGGAACGTTGTCTGTACTGCGGCCAGGCAGGTCACTACTGCGACTCATGCCCGGAAATGCCGGGAAACGGGAGGGCCTCGCTAGTATCGGGAGGGGTGCTAGCGAGCCGGAACCCCAACTCCAGAGACTCACTGACTTTTCTCCCCGTCAGGGTTCAGTGGGACCGCGCTGCGCGACGGGCGCATGCACTGGTGGATTCTGGGGCCGCGGGAAACCTGATGGACGCGGGGCTGGCCCAAGGGTGGAGCGTTCTGTTACTCTCCCTCTCCGAGCCGTTTCCGGTCATGGGCCTGGACGGCCGGCCGTTGGAGTCGGGCTTCATCACCCGGCACACTGTCCCCGTGCGTGTCCGGGTGGCGGGGGGGCTATGGGAGGATATCCAGTTTTTCATTGTGGACTCTCCGGAGTGTCCCCTCGTCCTCGGGCACCCCTGGCTGGTCGCCCACAAACCCCGGATAGACTGGTCCACGGGGAGGCTCATCCTGGAGGGAGGCTCCGCCCCCATCCTGTTCCAGTCTCCACTGACCACTCATCAGCCCAAACCACCGTCCCAGACCACCTACCAGTCCTCACCTCTTCCCCAGGTCCCGCACTCCAAATCGCCACCTGGGTCTATCTGTTCACCTGTGTATTTATGCCCTCCCTTCCCTGTGTTCCCTTGCTCAGTTTTCTCTGCTAGTTTCTTGTGTCAAGCAGTACACATCAGTGTCTGATCACGAGACGGTACTTGAGAAGTGTTCTCCCTGTTCCATTGTTGTTTTCAGTCATAGTTAGTATTTCGTATTTTTGCTGTCAGCCTGTTTTTGGAGACCAATTTGCACCTCCTTTATTTTTATGTGATAAGTCCGTTATTTTGTATCCTGGCTTTGGGACCACCAGTAAAGATCCTTGTTTCACCATCTTTGCTTACTGCCTACTATCCTGCACCGCACCTGGGTCACACCTCACATCAACCCTTACAAATGAGGATTAATGCTGCAGTGCAGTGTCACTCTCCGAACACTAGGGGTGTAGTGTTGGAAGTAGGGCTATGCTAGGGTCAGACAGGACACTTGGCTGTGTCCACATCTACATACACCCCTGCATCTCTCTATTCCTCCACTCTAGGTGGCCTCCGGTCCAGTTTGGCTGGGTTGTCCTGGACTGGCTGGAGACTGGCTGGACACTGACCATGACTCCAGGGGTCTGGAGCGTTTTGAGAGAGATGTTTTCAATGTTTTCCCCCACAGAATTCCCTTGTATTCTCTCTTCATGCATAGTAATCA
This sequence comes from Coregonus clupeaformis, assembly GCF_020615455.1. Taxonomy (NCBI): domain Eukaryota; kingdom Metazoa; phylum Chordata; class Actinopteri; order Salmoniformes; family Salmonidae; genus Coregonus; species Coregonus clupeaformis. Next base: position 3,081,214 of record NC_059227.1, read on the forward strand.
ACCATTGGCTAGTCTAATCTACTTATGACATGTTATGGGATCTCCCGCATCATTTGTGTGTCTCTGTCTCTCTCTTTTTTGAGACAGTTTTCTTAAAACATTACTCTCCCTCAGCGGTCTATCCTTTAAATATGAATTTATCTCCCATCCAATGGGCTCGTCAGTTCGCCAGTGTTTTGACTCGTTATTTCACATTATTAGTCTGCTTCATTCTCTCATAAACAGACAGAAACTGGGCCTCTCCAGCCTCATAATGTTCAAATTAGCAAATAAAAAAATAAGTAGGAGCTCCTACTTCATCCCTAGTCTCTGAGCTGTTCTAAAACATGCGGTTCTTGTAGAGGTTTAGGTTGACTGTAGTCAATAAATGTGCAGAGTAGGGTTTTGGTCTCACTGCATCTTGTGTTTTGGTCTATGACTTTATGGTCTTGACAGGGGCTAACAGATATATTTATTGAAACGGAGAGAGAGAACGAAGTCACTATGGTTTCTGATTGGCTTGTCTTATCTGGGCCTATACAGGAGAGATTCCCCTGTTTCTTTCAAATATGGATTTAATGTTTCCCTGCGTAGCAACCCAGATGTACTCCAGGTTTACTCCAGGTCATGGTTACTTAGAGTTTTCATGGTTTGGGGTTTTAGTAGATAAGTGTGAGTTGTTGTGCCCCCAGGTAGAGGGTCTCTCTTTCTCCATCAGTATGGTGGCAATGAAAACCACATCTCCCAATGTGCATGAGTTTCCATGCCAATATGTTTTGAGTGTGTTTGCATGTGTGCACGTTTGTGTGTGTGTGTGTGTGTGTGTGTGTGTATACGTGTGTCTGTGTGTCACTATCCTCACTCATCCCCAGTTTCTCTCCCTCTGTCTCTCTCCATTTCTCCCTCCATCCAGCATGGTCGGTGTGGTATCCCCCAGCCCCTTGTGCAGCGCTACAGTGAAGACCTGGAGCAGCCAGTGAAAGATGTGGCCCGCGCAATAGACCAGGTCCGCGTCAAGCAGCTCCGCAAGCAGCACCGCATGGCTGTGAGTACTGTACTGCACCACTATCTGTCTGTCTGCTAGGCTTTATTGGACAGATTCAATAAGCATTTAGCTACATGGTCACCAGGGCAATGATGGGGCCTGTTATTTTCAGATGACACGTTTAAGGTGTCATTACTATGTTTTATGTATTATCATTTTTATTATAATTTATTATTACACAAAATTCCTGAATGTTTTTACCGGTATTCCTCAGATCCCGTTTGGAGGTTTAACAGAGATGTGCAGGAAGCCTCTCTCCCCGGGTCACGTGAGCACCGTCTCTGATTGGCTGGTGTCCATCGGCCTGCCCATGTACGCCACGCCCCTGGAGAAGGCAGGATATGACACGTTGGGGCATGTGTCATCTCTCACGGAGAGCGGCGTGTGGGAGGCGGGGGTGCGGGACGAGAGGCATGCCCGTAGACTGGTCAGCGAAGCCCGATTGGTCAGCGCACCCAGAGACGCACAGTCGTAACTGTGACAGTGGAACCAATGCAGGTGAAACTAGGACAGTTGAACGGCTATGTCATGGCTGTCTGCTCAGTTGACAAAGTTGAGACTGAAGCACAGTTGCAAATAAATGCAGAACGGAATAACTGTGCAAGTGACCACGGCACAGCTTTCAACACCTATTGAGGATTTTGACTGGACGGGTTGTAGTTGCAGCCCAGTCCAAACCTGAGACTTAGGAGCAGAAAACCTGTTCTTATTCCCCCATGTCTTTATCGATCTATTTCTCTTTCTATTCCTCTCTTTCAGATGTTTACGGTGAGACTGTTCAGACTGCCGTGAACAGTTATCAGATGCCTTTAAAACTGACTGTAGACTCTCTCTCTCTCTGAGTGGGACTGTTTCCATTCTGAAACATCCTCCCCAGTCTTATAACACAAGACTGAGACGTACTGCCTTTAAGGAAAATAGCACACTTTTTTTTTTTAGGTTTGACTTTTTATAAAGGTATAAAAGACTGTTTATCAATGTTTTGACCTGTGTTTAATAAGTGCTTAATTTTAATCTCTTGTGCGAGACAAAAGCACTGGAGCGTAATAAGAATATGTAGCTTGGCCAAAGCAATTTCTTTCAATGTGCGTTTCACCTTTGTTGTTAATCCCATTGCCAAATGCTATAGCAAGACTTTGGAGAATGGGTTTTCTTGCAGTTAATCAACTAAAACATAACACAAAACATGAAATAAGTAAACAATGCTGTTGTATTGGGATTTAAAATCCTTATTTTCTATCATACTATAGTGTTTTTGTAATATACCGTACCATATATTCTAATTTCAAGGTGTTTTTACAGTATGTGTTCAATAAGTATTTGTTTGTCTGCTTTGTGGAATGTCAAGGTCTGAAATGTCTTCAGGCCATCTCAGTTAATGTAAGAGACAGTCAGACAGATGTCGACATCAGTTTATAGGTCAGATTATATTGCAGACTTCAAAACATATCTTGGTTGCATGTAATCCTCCAATATGTAGGTCCTTACAGCAAGGCTCTCTACACAGTACCGCTCTAATAATCTTCCATGGGAGATCAGCTTTTCTTTGCAGACAATATCTTCTCCATATATCTAAACAAGCTCATTTTAAGTTGCCTTACCATTATGTAAAGAAAACAGTTAGATAAATATCTATTCATGTACTCAGCATTATAAATTGGCATTTCAACCCCTATCTACATTCTCTTTGACTAAGGCTTGATTGTGTCAAAGCCTCACCAGGCCTATATGTTTTGAATGTGCAAAGGCTTGTAATGACGGTGATTGTTAGTAGCAGACACACACACACACACACACACACACACACACACACACGATTAGCTGCCGGCAGATGTATGAGATCAAAGTGATAATTCTGTATGTACACACACACATTAGCAGCCACATAGCTCAATAGGTGTTTTTCTTGTTAAGCACAGATGTTAATCCACAGGAAGTCTGATTTAAACAGTGTCCCATGTTCAACAGCCAGCCACAGCACCACGTTCTAAGAGAGAGACACAGTCAGGGAGGACAGATGAGAATGGGAGATGGTCACCTCACCTCTGTAGGAATCTACTGAATCCCCATTCACTGAAAAAGCAGACCAGACCTGTGAGTCCCTTGTAGTGGATTCCTAGTCCAAGCTTGGTGTGAGTGGATCCACCCACGTAATGTCATTCTAGTTGTGTGAAGTACTTCATATTGCAATCAATTATCCCTAGCTCTCGGGTTTAAAAAAATATAAGTTTGACACAGTGGTGTAACATAGGTGGATGCTTTTGCAGTGGACACTCGATAGAAGTTTGATGCCTTTTCTCTTCAATCATAGTGGTGCTTCAGGTTTGTACTGGTAGGGGGAGTTTTTCAAGAAACAAAAATACCTAACATTGAAGATGTTTTTTGTAAAGAAAAAATATTGTCACTGTAAAATGCACTTTAGAAAGTAAATTATAAAATACACGCAAAATTAGTAAAGTTGTCATTAAGTCCATAAGCGGAATTTGTTTTCAGGTAAGGTAAAGGGTTTGAATGGGTTATACTGGTATATAGTTTTCTTAGTATTGAGTTCCCAATGCCAAGTCAATGTACAAATGTAATTAATAATCATTCATGAATTAACCTGTTCCAATGACTTAACTTCCAATTTGTTTTTGCAGTCTTACAAAAAATCGTAATTACATAAATGAAATGATTAACAAGAGTTGCACATTCTTTATATGTAATTTGGTATTTAAATAACTTATTTTTGGGGCTTTTCATATCAACTGTAATAATTAGCTGTACTATACAAATAGCAATACCTTCCTGCATATTGCTTTAGTTAGTGAAAAGCTACAGTGTGTATTGTAAAATATAAGTGTACAAATGATTTTATTTGGTTTCAACTAGCTAATGATTGTCTATAAAGATTTGCTTGTGTATTGAAACAAAAAAAGTGTCAAACTATTTGTCATTCTGAAATATAATAAAAACTCTTTCTTGCCACCCTGTGTCTGTATACACTTACACACACACACACACCTCCTCTGTCTGATGTGAGGTGTGGGCAGTAAGTTATTGGACTGTTTCCCTACTGTGCACCACATGTTATCCGCTTCTCGCAGAATTTCTTCATTATATTAAACTTCATTTTATGTGTGGATAATACAGTGGGGGAAAAAAGTATTTAGTCAGCCACCAATTGTGCAAGTTCTCCCACTTAAAAAGATGAGAGAGGCCTGTAATTTTCATCATAGGTACACGTCAACTATGACAGATAAAATGAGGAAAAAAAATCCAGAAAATCACATTGTAGGATTTTTTATGAATTTATTTGCAAATGATGGTGGAAAATAAGTATTTGGTCAATAACAAAAGTTTCTCAATACTTTGTTATATACCCTTTGTTGGCAATGACACAGGTCAAACGTTTTCTGTAAGTCTTCACCAGGTTTTCACACACTGTTGCTGGTATTTTTGGCCCATTCCTCCATGCAGATCTCCTCTAGAGCAGTGATGTTTTGGGGCTGTCGCTGGGCAACACGGACTTTCAACTCTCTCCAAAGATTTTCTATGGGGTTGAGATCTGGAGACTGGCTAGGCCACTCCAGGACCTTGAAATGCTTCTTACGAAGCCACTCCTTTGTTGCCCGGGCGGTGTGTTTGGGATCATTGTCATGCTGAAAGACCCAGCCACGTTTCATCTTCAATGCCCTTGCTGATGGAAGGAGGTTTTCACTCAAAATCTCACGATACATGGCCCCATTCATTATTTCCTTTACACAGATCAGTCGTCCTGGTCCCTTTGCAGAAAAACAGCCCCAAAGCATGATGTTTACACCCCCCATGCTTCACAGTAGGTATGGTGTTCTTTGGATGCAACTCAGCATTCTTTGTCCTCCAAACACGACGAGTTGAGTTTTTACCAAAAAGTTCTATTTTGGTTTCATCTGACCATATGACATTCTCCCAATCCTCTTCTGGATCATCCAAATGCACTCTAGCAAACTTCAGACGGGCCTGGACATGTACTGGCTTAAGCAGGGGGACACGTCTGGCACTGCAGGATTTGAGTCTCTGTGTAGTGTGTTACTGATGGTAGGCTTTGTTACTTTGGTCCCAGCTCTCTGCAGGTCATTCACTAGGTCCCCCCGTGTGGTTCTGGGATTTTTTGCTCACCGTTCTTGTGATCATTTTGACCCACGGGGTGAGATCTTGCATGGAGCCCCAGATCGAGGGAGATTATCAGTGGTCTTGTATGTCTTCCTTTTTTTTTTTTTTCTCTATGATAATAATGCCTCCTTTCTTTTTTTGAATCTTTTTTCCCACTGATGTCTCAGAATACAATAACAGGTAATACATTACCAGACTGGATTTGATTAAAACTCTGGATCCTACACGGGCTCAGTCTGTTGAATAAGAACAGAGGCTGATTTCATTTCTCTGCAGCTTGAAGAGGGAAGAAAACTGATTTACTTTTGACCTGCCTGTCATCGATGTCTGACTGGCGCAATGGGTTCATGCCCTCTCCAGAAGTTTCAGATATTTTTTTTATAACCCCACCCTGATCTGTTCTTCTCCACAACTTTGTCCCTGACCTGTTTGGAGAGCTCCTTAGTCTTCGTGGTGCCGCTTGCTTGGTGGTGCCCCTTGCTTAGTGGTGTTGCAGACTCTAGGGCTTTTCAGAACAGGTGTATATATATATATACTGATATCATGTGACACTTAGATTGCACACAGGTGGACTTTATTTAACTAATTATGTGACTTCTGAAGGTAATTGGTTGCACCAGATCTTATTTAGGGGCTTCATAGCAAAGGGGGTGAATACATATGCAATGCACCACTTTTCCGTTATTTATTTTTGAGAATTTTTAGAAACAAGTTATTTTTTCCATTTCATGTCACCAATTTGGACTATTTTGTGTATGTCCATTACATGAAATCCAAATTAAAATCAATTTAAATTACAGGTTGTAATGCAACAAAATAGGAAAAACGCCAAGAGGGATGAATACTTTTGGCAAGGCACTTTAGCTTCCAACCAGGGGTTTGAAATAAAATACATTCTGTTGTGTCTGGTTGTGCCTGGTTTGGAACGACACAGTGCCCGTCTCTCTCAATGCGTAATAAAGGAAAGCACACAGGTTCCAGAACACATTTACTCTTTATACTCATAGACATAGAATGAGATTCTATATCTGTGTTTATACCCATGGCTTTGGTTAGAATGTTTCACAAAGAGACCATTGCTATGACTACAATACAGCTGCTACCACTAAAAGTGAGTTAATTTCCTGCAATTTGACACATTTTGACATGATTTATGCCATGTTAATATTATATCTGAGTGAGATTGACTAACAAAATCAATACGGGCCCCCTGGAGGTCAGGGCCCCTGGACAAGTGCTCTTCTTGCCCAATCTGTAATTTGGCCGTGATTACTACAAGTTTGGATAGCTGGGTAGACTAATTTACCAATCTCAAAATGTTTTGCTCACGTGGGCTAATTGAGTGACCTTCAGTGACTGCACTCTAAAAAATGCTGGGTTAATAACAATATTGGACAGAACACACGCTGGGTTATTTTGACCCAGCCAGTTGGGTTGAGTGAATAACCCAACATGTTGGGTTGTTTGGATTACCCAAACATAGATTCATTTAACCATCAGTTGATTTTTTAACCATCAGTTGAGTTGACCCAGCAGTTGGGTCTTTTTTAATGTAATCCATAGGGTATTTTCAGGAGGCGTGGCCTATTAGGGGTGTGGCTCTAAGATAATTATTTTTGGCCACCTGTAAGAGTAAATGTCCTTCCGATTCATCATGTTAAGTTTGTACACTGCAAATTTCATTTTTCCTTCAATATCTTTGCACATTACATATTCTAATATGTACCGGAGACCCATGAGGCGGAGCACAATTGGCCCAGCGTCGTCCGGGTTAGGGGAGGGTTTGGCCGGCCGGGATGTCCTTGTCCCATCATGCTCTAGCAACTCCTTGTGGCGGGCCGGGCGCAGGCAAGCTGACTTCGGTTGCCAGTTCACATCGATGGGGCTGTAGTGGAGCGGGTCGAGAGCTTTAAGTTCCTTGGTGTCCACATCACCAACAAACTATCATGGTCCAAACACACCAAGACAGCCGTGAAGAGGGCACGACAACACCTTTTCCCCCTCAGGAGACTAAAAAGATTTGGCATGGTCCCCAGATCCTCAAAAAGTTCTACAGCTGCACCATCGAGAGCATCCTGACCGGTTGCATCACCGCCTGGTATGGCAACTGCTCGGCATCCGACCGTAAGGCGCTACAGAGGGTAGTGCGTACGGCCCAGTACATCACTTGGGCCAAGCTTCCTGCCATCCAGGACCTATATACTAGGCGGTGTCAGAGGAAGGCCCAAAAAATGGTCAAAGACTCCAGTCATCCAAGTCATAGACTGTTCTCTCTGCTACCACACGGCAAGCGGTACCGGAGCGCTTCTACCCCCAAGCCATAAGACTGCTGAACAATTAATCAAATGGCCACCCGGACTATTTACATTGACCCCCCCCCTTTGTTTTTACACTGCTGCTACTCGCTGTTTATAATCTGTACATAGTCACTTTACCCCTACCTACATGTACAAAGTACCTCGACTAACATGTACCCCCGCACATTGACTCGGTACCGGTACCCCCTGTATATAGCCTCGTTATTGTTATTTTATTGTGTTACTTTTAATTACATTTTTTTCTTTAGTTTATTTAGTAAATATTTTCATAACTCTATTTCTTGAACTGCATTGTTGGTTAAGGGCTCGTAAGTAAGCATTTCACGGTAAGGTCTACACCTGTTGTATTCGGCGTATGTGACAAATAACATTTGATTTGATTTGAGTTGTACAGTGTTTCCTCGTTGGTGCGGCTGGCTTCCGGGTTAAGCGAGCAGTGTGTCAAGAAGCAATGCGGAGGACGCATGGCTCTCGACCTTCGCCTCTCCCGAGTCCGTACGGGAATTGCAGCGATGGGACAAGACTGTAACTACCAATTGGATATCACGAAATTGGGGAGAAAAATATTTACTTTAAAGTTTAAAATAAAAGTACTGTCAGACTGATTTGTAATACACTGTAATAGCCCCCATTTTAAAAAGTAATTTGCCCGTTGATTACATAACTTATTTTACATTGTGTGGTCGCAGGCCAAAAAAGTCGCGGGCCAAAAAAGTTTGGGAATCCCTGGAGTAGAGACACTGGAAAGGGAAAGTTTACACATACACACACACATACTGTACACGTAAGTGGGATGGTTGGAGGTCCACTCACTCACTAGTCCTTTTGAATAAGTGGGCTTGCATCCCCTCAGGTAATTCGCATTTAGGCCTAATAAGCACCTTGCACTCCTTATTTACTTAGCACCTGACTATCCTGACTCTGAGCACGTCTGAAGTAGGCCTATCAATCACCATCTGCAGGCTACCTGGCCTGCGCGCAAATGTAGGCATATAAATGTGTCCATTTGGGGATCTGATAGTATTTCTGATTGGCTTAACACACCACCACTAATGAGCTGTGGAGCTTCTCAAAGTAATGTATCCTTCACCTCAAACAGCAAGCAAACCAAGTCTGTTTTTACATCCATTGGGAATGACAAAAGTTCCTCAATGTATTTGAAAAATCTTTCCAGCTCTCTCCCTTTCGATACCCACTCAGCGTGAAAGGGAAAAATGTCTTGCTCTGATCCAAGTACCTGATTACTTCTTATCCATTGCGCAAATAGCCTACAGCTGTGTCTGCCGAGCTCACTGGTGCCGAAACTCTGAGGGCCCATAATATTATACAACATTTACATTTTACATTTTAGTCATTTAGCAGACGCTCTTATCCAGAGCGACTTACAGTTAGTGAATACATATTTTTCTTATACTGGCCCCCCGTGGGAAACAAACCCACAACCCTGGCGTTGCAAACGCCATGCTCTATCAACTGAGCTACATCCCTGCCGGCCATTCCCTCCCCTACCCTGGACGACGCTGGGCCAATTGTGCGCCGCCCATGAGTCTCCCGGTCGCGGCCGGCGGCGACAGAGCCTGGATTCGAACCAGGATCTCTAGTGGCACAGTTAGCACTGCGATGCAGTGCCTTAGACCACTGCGCCACTCAGGAGTATGTGGCAAGTTTGCTAGCGCAAGCTTCGGGCCAGACCCAAGTTATATTTTCTACCTGCAGGCTGTAATTTTGTATTTGTTGGCTTTATGTAGGCTATTTTTACATAGCTGGCAATGGCAATATAAGTTACTTTTTAGGTTTGTATCATTTTCATTTAGATTTGGATAGAATTTTGATTAACCACATGACAATGGTTTTGAGATATGAAGACATTATTATAAAATAAATTAGACTGCTCCATGAAAATGTGCATATGAAAACCATAACTGGCATTATGGTTAGAAAGGGTAAGATACATTGGCATTCCACATAAGAAAGGTTGCCAACTCCTACTGTAGCCTATTAACGGCAACTTCAGGAGAGTAACGGAAGAATCTGCGAAAGCCAGCAGGAGCGGGAGGAGGATGGGAGGGTCAGGTTAAGGTTTTTTTCTTCTGGTTATCTTGATCTCTGGCTCCCTCTTGAGTCATTTGTGTCTTATTTCATCAAACAGTGAGCTTAAAGCATCATACAAGCTCAATAAATTTAGTTGGTTTTATTCAAACACAAAGGGCGTGTCTATATATAGAAAAATAAATACACTTTTAGAATTTCGACCAATCAGTCGACCAATATTCTTTTGGGTCGGGGACAGCCCTAAAATGCTAATTTCTAGTGACTTTTGAGAAAATGATACAGACAAACCTTAACTTACAAATGGGCACATTTACAATGCTAAGGAGGGCCTTGCAGAGGGGCACTTACTCTGGTACAGTCCAATCTTGGGGCCATGGCCATTCATCCTGTACTGAATACCAGTGTGACTGTTAATGTGGATATATTCAATTAAACAACCATTTTGTACTCTTTCTCTGCTACTGTATGATGAATTTCCTAGTATTTTTCTCACTTCCCCTATGTCAGGTTGTTCCTACTGCTGATCTACATACTGTATGGTTTGAAACTTAACGTAATATTTTCAACATATAATACAGTTATTATACTGTAATAATAACCAGCAACATACACAGTTAAAAACTGTTTTAATAATTAAAAAAAGGTCAAACTGAAATTAATCAATCTCCACAATTAACAACAATTAAATATAATCATGGCTGCCTCTCTTCTGCATGAAGTTAACACATGCAATACACCCTCTAGACTGCTATCATTTCATCAGAGATCATACATGACAATTCAGATTGTTTCACACTATGACAGATCATCAGTCTATGAACTCTATGAGCTTGGAGAGGCACTATCTTACCTGTTGGTTTGTGGCCTCTCTGTCTCTCCCTCTCTCCCTCTCGACCTGTCTCCCTATCTGCCTGCCTGCCTGCCTGCCTGCCTGCCTGCCTGCCTGCCTGCCTGCCTGCCTGCCTGCCTGCCTGCCGTTCTGTCTGTCTGTCTGTCTGTCTGTCTGTCTGTGAGTATCATCATGGCTGCCTTTCTCCTGCATGAAGTTAAAGCTGCAATATGTAACTTTTTGGGTGACCCGACCAAATTCACATAGAAATGTGAGTTATAGATCTGTCATTCGCATTGAAAGAAAGTCTAAGAAACTGTAAATATGTTCTATGTGCGCTATTTCCATGCTTCCCGTTTTTATGTTTCATTTTTTGCGTCTTTTACTTTTCGGTTTTATGCACCTGTCACGGTTTCGGCCGAGGCTGCCTCTCTTCCTTGCTCGGGCAGGCTTCGGCGTTCGTTGTCTCCGGAATACTAGCTGCCACCGTTGCATGTTTCTATGTTCGTTTGCTTTTGTCTAATTGTTGTCACACCTGTTTTCGTTTAGTGAATTAGTGTCCTATAAGTTCTCCTTGGGTTTGTGTTAGTGTTGTGTGTGATTGTTTTCACTGTCGTGCTTTGTTGCTGGATGTTTTGACTATTTGCTCGGTAGAGCTGTCCTCCATAGTTTGGAGAGTTTTGTCGCACCTGTCTGTGCGCCCGTTTTGTTTCGCCTGCGCGCGGAGTTTCGCCTTCGGGCTATTTAATGTTTGCATGGTTAGAGATTTCACTAAAGTCTTTGGAACTATACTTCTGCGTCCTGCGCCTGATTCCACCACCACACCCACTTACAACATCCTTGACAGAATCACACACCTTTAAATGGAATCAGCAGGAGCCGAAGCAGCGCAGGCGACGCTGGAGGACAGGGTCCTCCAGCTAGATGACCAGATCCTGCGGATGGGGTCCGCATTGCAGGAGGTGATCACCACCATCAGAGGCTGGGAGACCCGAGGGACACCTCCACTACCATCGTCCCTGCCCGCGCCATCGGCAAGTCAGCCTCTTCCTGCTCCAGAACCCAGAGGAGTTCGACTCTCGCTCCCGAGGGCCTACGATGGGACCGCTGCCGGGTGTCAGGGATTCCTTCTCAAGGTGGAGCTTTACCTGGCCACCGTGCACCCGGCGCCCTCGGGGCACGAGAGCGTGTCCGCCCTGATCTCCTGCCTTTCCGGTAAAGCGTTGGAATGGGCCAACGCAGAGTGGAGGAGAATAGACGCTAACACCATCACCTACGACGAGTTCTCCCGCCGCTTCAGGGCGGTGTTTGACCATCCCCCGGAGGGGAAAGCGGCGGGGGAGCGTCTGTTTGGCCTCCGGCAGGGGAGGAGGAGTGCCCAGGAGTTCGCCTTAGAATTCCGCCCTCTAGCGGCGGATGCAGGGTGGAATGAGCGGGCCCTCATCGATCACTATCGATGTAGTCTACGTGAGGACGTCCGTAGGGAGCTGGCCTGTAGGGACACCAGTCTCTCGTTCGACCAGTTGGTCGACATGTCCATCAGGCTGGATACCCTGCTAGCTACCCGCGGGACGTCCCGAGGGGGGTCCGTCCATTTCACCCTCCAGCGCTTCCCGAGCCGTGCCCCATGGAGCTCGGTGGCGCTGGCGCTAGAGAGAGGAGGGGTCGGAATACGAGGGGGTCCATCTCCTGCACCAACTGTGGTCGGGGAGGACACACCGCGGCTAGGTGCTGGGGATGGCCTCCTAGGGGGAAGACGACAGGTCCCGCACTGGGGAGTCCTTCCAGGTGAGTAGGCGCCCCACTCACCCAGAGCTCTCTGTTGCACACTTTTGTATACCTGTGCGTTTTCCACAGGTAGCACCTCATTCCCAGCATAAGGCGCTGGTAGATTCAGGCGCGGCTGGGAATTTTGTTGATAAGCAATTTTGTTTAGCCTTAGGGATTCCCCTTCTACCTGTTGACGTTCCTTTCCCGTTCATGCCCTAGATAGCCGTCCGTTGGGTGCGGGCTTGATCAGGGAGGTTACAGCGCCACTTAGGATGTGTGCGCAGGGGGTCATCAGGAGATGATCCAGCTATTTCTGATCGACTCGCCTGCGTATCCGGTGGTGCTGGGCATGCCCTGGTTGAGTACCCATAACCCATCTATTTCGTTGGCAGGAGAGAGCTCTGATGGAGTGGTCTGCTCAGTGTGTGGGTCGATGTTTGGGCGTTTCGTAGGGGGCTACCTCGGTGGAGAGTCCAAACCAGGTGCCCGCATTGCACGTTCCCCCTGAGTATGGGGATTTGGCTATTGCGTTTAGTAAGTCGAGGGCGACACAGTTGCCGCCCCATAGGCAGGGAGATTGTGCGATAGACCTCCAGGCAGGAGCTGCGCTCCCACGGAGCCATGTGTATCCTCTGTCTCAGGAGGAGAAGAAAGCTATGGAGACTTACATAGACGAATCTCTGAGACAAGGATACATACGGCCTTCCACTTCCCCTGCGTCCTCGAGTTTCTTTTTGTGAAGAAAAAGGATGGTGGGTTACGCCCGTGCATCGATTACCGTGGTCTCAATCAGATCACGGTGAAGTACAGTTATCCACTCCCGCTGATTGCGACCATGACTGAGTCATTGCATGGGGCGCGTTTCTTCACTAAATTAGATCTCAGGAGCGCATACAACTTGGTGCGCATCAGGGAGGGCGATGAATGGAAGACAGCCTTTAGTACCACCTCGGGCCATTACGAGTATCTTGTCATGCCATACGGGTTGATGAACGCTCCGTCAGTTTTCCAATCATTCGTGGATGAGATCTTCAGGGACATGCAGGGGCAGGGGGTGGTTGTGTACATAGATGACATTCTCGTGTACTCGCCTACCCGAGTCGAGCATGTGGCCCTGGTGCGCAGAGTGTTGCGGAGGCTGGTGGAGCACGACCTGTATGTCAAGGCAGAGAAGTGTCTGTTTTTCCAGGAGTCGGTCTCCTTTTTGGGGTATCAGTTGTCTGCGTCAGGGGTGAAGATGGAGGTAGACCGGGTGTCAGCCGTGCGTAATTGGCAAACACCAACCACTGTGAAGGAGGTGCAGCAGTTTTTGGGGTTTGCGAATTACTACCGGAGGTTTATCCGGGGTTTTGGACAGGTGGCAGCTCCCATCACGTCTCTTTTGAAGGGGGGTCCGGTGCGTCTGCAGTGGTCTGCCGAGGCGGACAGGGCGTTTGGGAGGCTGAAGGACCTGTTTACCTCGGCCCCGGTGCTGGCGCATCCGGATCCCTCTTTGCCATTTCAGGTAGAGGTGGACGCGTTAGAGGCCGGTATAGGAGCCGTGCTTTCGCAACGGTCCGGCGCGCCACCTAAACTCCGCCCCTGTGCTTTTTATTCCAAGAAGCTCAGTCCGGCGGAGCGAAACTATGACGTAGGGGACAGGGAGCTGTTAGCCGTGGTACAGGCCCTAAATGTGTGGAGGCACTGGCTTGAGGGGGCTCAACACCCTTTCCTCATTTTGACGGACCACCGTAACCTGGAGTACATCCGGGCAGCGAGGAGGCTGAACCCTCGCCAGGCGAGGTGGAATATGCTTTTGACCCGGTTCACATTCAAGATCACGTACATCCCTGGGTCACAGAATGGTAAGGCAGACGCACTGTCTCGGCGGTATGACACGGAGGAGAGGTCCATGGAGCCCACTCCCATACTGCCGGAGTCGTGTCTGGTGGCACCGGTAGTGTGGGAGGTCGATGCTGAACTCGAGCGAGCGTTACGCACCGACCCTAGTCCACCTCAATGCCCGGAGGGTCGGAAGTACGTTCCGCTCGAGGTTCGGGATCGATTGATCTATTGGGCTCACACGTCACCCTCCTCTGGACATCCTGGTATCGGCCGGACAGTGCACTGTCTTAGTGCCAAGTACTGGTGGCCCACGTTGGCGAGGGATGTGAGGGTTTATGTTTCCTCCTGCTCGGTGTGCGCCCAGTGTAAGGCGCCTAGACATCTGCCTAGGGGTAAGTTACTACCCCTGCCCGTTCCACAACGACCATGGTCTCACCTCTCGGTGGATTTCCTAACTGACCTTCCTCCTTCACAGGGGAATACCACTATACTGGTCGTTGTGGACCGGTTTTCTAAGGCCTGTCGTTTGCTCCCTATGCCGGGCCTTCCTACTGCCCTGCAAACCGCCAAAGCACTATTCACCCATGTGTTCCGGCACTACGGGGTACCCGAGGATATTGTGTCTGATCGAGGTCCCCAATTTACCTCCAGAGTCTGGAGAGCTTTTATGGAGCGATTGGGGGTCTCGGTGAGCCTCACCTCGGGTTACCACCCGGAGAGTAATGGGCAGGTGGAACGTGTGAACCAGGATGTGGGTAGGTTTCTTAGAACATACTGCCAGGACCGGCCAGAGGAGTGGGCAAGGTACGTTCCCTGGGCCGAAATGGCCCAGAATTCCCTACGCCATTCCTCCACTAACCTAACCCCTTTCCAATGTGTGTTAGGTTACCAGCCGGTTCTGGCACCTTGGCAGCAGAGCCAGATCGAGGCTCCTGCGGTGGATGAGTGGGTGCGGCGCTCGGAGGAGACATGGAACGCTGCCGGCGTCATAAGGCGAGCGCCGATCTCCACCGCAGTGAGGGACCGGTGTACGCACCTGGTGATCGAGTCTGGCTCTCTACCAGAAACCTGCCCCTCCGCCTGCCCTGTCGGAAACTGGGTCGGCGGTTTGTAGGGCCATTTAAAGTCCTGAGAAGGTTGAACGAGGTGTGTTACAAATTACAACTACCTGTTGAATATAAAAGTATTAACCCCTCGTTCCATGTGTCTCTTCTCAGGCCGGTGGTAGCTGGCCCACTCCAAGAAAGTGAGATCAGGGAGACTCCTCCGCCCCCATTGGACATCGAGGGGGCACCGGCGTACTCCGTGCGGTCCATCTTGGATTCGAGACGTCGGATGGGGGTCTCCAATATCTAGTGGAGTGGGAGGGTACGGCCCGGAGGAGCGGTGCTGGGTGCCAAGGAGGGACATTTTGGACCCGTCTCTCCTGACGGAATTCCATCGTGGGCACCCGACGCATCCTGCTCCGCGTCCTCCTGGTCGTCCCCGAGGCCGGAGTCGTCGCACGTCTGGAGCCGCGCGTCAATGGGGGGGTACTGTCACGGTTTCGGCCGAGGCTGCCTCTCTTCCTTGCTCGGGCAGGCTTCGGCGTTCGTTGTCTCCGGAATACTAGCTGCCACCGTTGCATGTTTCTATGTTCATTTGCTTTTGTCTAATTGTTGTCACACCTGTTTTCGTTTAGTGAATTAGTGTCCTATAAGTTCTCCTTGGGTTTGTGTTAGTGTTGTGTGTGATTGTTTTCACTGTCGTGCTTTGTTGCTGGATGTTTTGACTATTTGCTCGGTAGAGCTGTCCTCCATAGTTTGGAGAGTTTTGTCGCACCTGTCTGTGCGCCCGTTTTGTTTCGCCTGCGCGCGGAGTTTCGCCTTCGGGCTATTTAATGTTTGCACGGTTAGAGATTTCACTAAAGTCTTTGGAACTATACTTCTGCGTCCTGCGCCTGATTCCACCACCACACCCACTTACAACATCCTTGACAGCACCAGCTTCAAACAGCTGAAAATACAATATTTTGGGTTATTGAAAATATATTTCACAGAAGTTTAGATGGTACAATGATTGTACAATGATTTTTGTTTTGTTACATAAACTGAAATTAGGCGAACTATTAGAAGTTTAGCAACCAGGAAATGGCAGAGCGATTTCTGCATATTGCACCTTTAATACATGCAATACACCCTCTAGACTTAAGATGATATCCTTTCATCAAAGAGCATATATGATCATTCGGATTGATTCACACTATGACAGATCATCAGTCTATGGGCTTGGGGAGGCAATTCTCACTATCTTAGCCAGGCAGGTCACCTTGATACAAGTCAGTATTGGAAAACGACTCCTGGGAGAAGCAGTGAGCGCTGTTACCTTCAAGTATGTTTCGGTTTTGCTAGGGCATTGTGGACGGAGATGGTGGATGTTAGAAAGTTGTTTTTGATATTTTTGTCTTAAGTCTATTCCAAACCTTAACCATTACCTTAACCATTCAGAGTTAATGCCTAACCTTAAGAATATGGAGTTAATGCCTAATCTTAACCCTAATCTTACAAATTTGGAGTTAATACCTAAACGTAATCTTAAACACTTTGAAATTTGACGTTTGGAAGAACTTCGAAATTTGACGTTTGAGAAACATGGATGAATGTCTAATTCTGACGTGAGACTGAGAGCTTGTTGATCTTAGCTATTGGTTTGTGGTCTCTCTCTCCCTCCCTCTAAGTCTGTTCATGGCTGTCACTCTCCTGCCATTTTCATGATAGCACCAAACAAAGTCTCAACACATGTACAGTTGAAGTCGGAAGTTTACATACAATTAGGTTGGAGTCATTAAAACTTGTTTTTCAACCACTACACAAAATTCTTGTTAACAAACTATCGTTTTGGCAAGTCGGTTAGGAAACCTACTTTGTTCATGACACAAGTAATTTTTCCAACAATTGTTTACAGACAGATTATTTCACTTATAATTCACTGTATCACAATTCCAGTGGGTCAGAAGTTTACATATACTAAGTTGACTGTGCCTTTATACAGCTTGGAAAATTCCAGAAAATTATGTCATGGTTTTAGAAGCTTCTGATAGGCTAACTGACATCATTTGAGTCAATTTGAGGTGTACCTGTGGATGTATTTCAAGGCCTACCTTCAAACTCAGTGCCTCTTTGCTTGACATCATGGGAAAATCAAAAGAAATCAGCCAAGACATCAGAAAACAAATTGTAGACCTCCACAAGTCTGGTTCATCCTTGGGAGCAATTTCCAAACACCTAAAGGTACCACGTTCATCTGTACAAACAATAGTACTCAAGTATAAACACGATGGGACCACGCAGCCGTCATACATGCTCCTGAGTGGCGCAGTGGTCTAAGGCACTGCATCGCAGTGCTAACTGTGCCACTAGAGATCCTGGTTCGAATCCAGGCTCTGTCGCAGCCGGCCGCGACCGGGAGACTCATGGGCGGCGCACAATTGGCCCAGCGTCGTCCAGGGTAGGGGAGGGAATGGCCGGCAGGGATGTAGCTCAGTTGATAGAGCATGGCGTTTGCAATGCCAGGGTTGTGGATTCGATTCCCACGGGGGGCCAGTATAAAAAAATATGTATTCACTAAACTGTAAGTCGCTCTGGATAAGAGCGTCTGCTAAATGACTAAAATGTAAATGTATACCGCTCAGGAAGGAGATGCATTCTGTCTCCGCGAAAAGTGCAAATCAATCCCAGAACAACAGCAAAGGACCTTGTGAAGATGCTGGAGGAAACAGGTACAAAAGTATCTATATCCACAGTAAAACCAGTCCTATATCGACATAACCTGAAAGGCCGCTCAGCAAGGAAGAAGCCAATGCTCCAAAACCGCCATAAAAAAGACATACTACGGTTTACAACTGCACATGGGGACAAAGATCGTACTTTTTGGAGAAATGTCCTCTGGTCTGATTAAACAAATATAGAACTGTTTGCCCATAATGACCATTGTTATGTTTGGAGGAAAAAGGGGATGGCTTGCAAGCCGAAGAACACCATCCCAACCGTGAAGCACGGGGGTGGCAGCAACCTGTTGTGGGGGTGCTTTGCTGCAGGAGGGACTGGTGCACTTCACAAAATAGATGGCATCATGAGGAAGGAAAGTTATGTGGATATATTGAAGCAACATCTCAAGGCATCAGTCAGGAAGTTTAAACTTGGTCGCAAATGAGTCTTCCAAATGGACAATGACCCCAAGCATACTTCAAAAGTTGTGGCAAAATGGCTTAAGGACAACAAAGTCAAGGTATTGGAGTGGCCATCACAAAGCCCTGACCTCAATCCTATAGAACATTAGTGGGCAGAACTGAAAAAGTGTGTGCGAGCAAGGAGGCCTACAAACCTGACTCAGTTACACCAGCTCTGTCAGGAGGAATGGGCCAAAATTCACCCAACTTATTGTGGGAAGCTTGTGGAAGGCTACCCGAAACGTTTGACCCAAGTTAAACAATTTAAAGGCAATGCTACCAAATACTAATTGAGTGTATGTAAACTTCTGACCCACTGGGAATGTTATGAAAGAAATAAAAGCTGAAATAAATAATTATCTCTACTATTATTCTGACATTTCACATTCTTAAAATAAAGTGGTGATCCTAACTGACCTAAGACAGGGAATCTTTACTAGGATTAAATGTCAGTAATTGTGAAAAACTGAGTTTAAATGTATTTGGCTAAGGTGTATGTAAACTTCCGACTTCAACTGTAACACACCTTCATGACCAATAATCACTGTGATGAAGTTAAAGACATCTAAGCTGAAAGCGCTCAAAATGGCAAGCTAGTTTGCCAGGGGCGGTGTGCGGGCAGTTGCCAAGGACCTTAAATAAAAAGTCCTTTGCACTCCTTTGAAAAAAACTCTCATGTCCTCTTTTTTTTCTCTTCTTGACTGGTGTCACATCCATTGCTAACTTGCTGACCCTATGATGACGACTAGGACAGGTATTGTGCAATTCATTCTGTAGCTAGCCAGTATTCTTGCCTTCAAAACATTCACTATCAGTTTTTCACACAGCCAGAACTACCCAGCATTAGCTAGTTAAATAAAACCTGACACAGCTAAAAATGACAAAACTGTAAATCTAACGCTAACTAGCTACTAGCCAGGAGAAAACGTATAGTTGCTCACGCTCGTTCTAACACATCAAAGTATATTCACATGCATACACTTTTTACTTAAACATACATTGTTGTTGCCAACAACAATTACTTTACCCGGAGTAATGAGTGAGTAATGATGGTTATGCTGCACACTGTGCTTTTTCTCTCACAAACACACAACGAAGCAATGGGTTTGGGTGAAGTAATTTTTTATTGGGAGGGACATGTCCCCCGTGTCCCCCCAGCTCCTACACCCTTGCTGTAAAATGAAAGCAGATCATAACAGAATGAGAACACCCCAAATGTGGTCTGTTGCTGTACACACAGTGACGCTGTTTTGCACCTAAACTCACTGCAAAAAGGGCTATGTTCTGAACTTTTTTTTCCACATTCAGTAATCTGACACCGCCGCTGGCCCTAATATTCTCATCGGAAGGATGGACCCGCAACTTCATTTTCAGTAATAGTCTGGCGAGAACAGACGAGAGGGACCGAACGGAGGCGAAAACCGTGTGCGAAGAAACAACTCGTGGCGGCGGCGGGTGCCTGCGTTTCTGAATAGGTGTCGGTTTCAAATGATATCAAAGCAATAAGTTTGACTTTGCACAGGCGGATGGGTGACTACCGCTCTCGGCGGCGCTTTGTGAGGAGGAGATGATGAAGAAATTCAGCAACAGTCCCCTTCACAACAACCAGACTCCAAACCACATTAGAGATCGGAACAACAAAAAGTTCGGTTTTCTCTCGGTGGTTCCGTTGCCTTTTTCCCTGAGAGGTTATGGTTTCTGCATGGCTACACTTTTCCTCTTCTGTTTTGGGTCTCTGTTTTACCAATTGAATGGAGGACCCCCCAATATTCTACTGGACATCCGACAGTATCTCGGTAAGCAGTTACGCATTTTCACTTCGTTTTGAATCACTTTTCTGGTGGTGCTGAGGCTGTTGAGTAGCCTAGTGTTTTGCAACATTACCAACGTGTACAATATGTATACCATTAAAGTTGTTTCGGCTCTTTAGTAGGCTACACCAATCTTTGAGGACATGTTACAGCAAGTTTACTGTTGCATACTGTTACCACCCCCTCACCTCTGGCAATGCATAATCGTTTAAAAATATATATATATTGTCCCGAATCACACGCGAATGGGTCCACTTAGATTAATGACCTAGAGACAGAGGAAATGTAAATGTGTTTGTTGTCGTTCATTTCCAATATTAGAGGTAGTGTTTATTCATATAAAGCCGGTTGCATTATGCCAGAGAGACATTGCCACATTGATTCCAATTGGTGAATGAATATACACCTAATTTGTGTGCGCAAACAAAGTATTGTAATTTGTAGCCTAATGGCAGTGTTTCTTTGGTTGAGCAGTTGAGGGACATGTTATGGTAACCTAACCCCGACAACTGTAAAGATGAATACTGTGTTACCTTGGTGTTTCTGTAAATGGGCTGATGAGCACTCTAGACTGTCACATAGCAGGCCTGAAGTGACGCTTTGGTGAGTGACAGAACGCAGACAGGAAGCACTGTATTCACATGCGACTTCTGGAGGCCCATCAACGGTCAATCAGTCACTCATGATCTGCTTCTGATTCATCATTAGTATTCAACCATCATTCATTTATTTCCAATGAAATTCGGTGTCAAAAGACCATTGTGAAACATTTTGAAATCCAGTATTTAGGCTACCCATAGTCAGTGTGTGTTGGGCTCGAGTGTTAGATTCATGTTCAGATTCTCATGGTCAGACTTGAGGCCTATTAATTATCTTAACACACATGCTCTTATCCAGAACCTCTTACATTTAGTGCATTCATCTTAAGATAGCTAGGTGGGACAACCACATATCTCAGTCATAGTGAGTAAATTTGTCCTCAATAAAGTACCTATCAGCAAAGTAAGTGCTAGAGGGGGGAAAGGTGAAGTGCAAGTGTTAGTTTACCAATTACATTTTGTTTTTTGCATACTTTCTTGGGGGGGAGGGTTGAGGAGGGGCTTTGAGGGGGGGATTATTTAAGATACTCTTTGAAGAGGTAGGGTTTCAGATGTTTTCAGAAGATGGACAGGGACGCACGCTGCTGTCCTACCTTCAGGGGGAAGCTGGTTCCAACATTGAGGTGCCAGATCAGAGAAGGCCTTTGACTGGGATGAGCGGGAGCTGCCTTACTGTAGGGGTGGGAGGGCCAAGAGACCAGAGGCAGCAGAACGGAGTACTCAGGTTGGGGTGTAGGGTTTAAGCATAGCCTGAAGGGAGGGAGGGGCAGTTCCTCTTGCTGCTTTGTAGGCAAGTACCATGGTTTTGTAGTGGATGCGAGCTTTGACTGGAAGCCAGTGGAGTGTACGTAGGAGCAGGGTGACATGGGTGAACCTGGGAAGATTGAACACCAGGCGGGCTGCGGCGTTCTGGATAATTTGCAGGGGTTTGATGGCACAAGTGGGAGGTCAGCCGACAGCGAGTTGCAGTAGTCCAGACGGGAGATGACAAGTGCCTGGATTAGGACCTGCTCTAGGGTCGTACTCTACGGATGTTGTAGAGCATGCACCTGCAGGATCGAGTCACTGCTTTGATGTTTGCAGAGAACGACAGGGTGTTGTCCAGGGTTAACCAAGGTTCTTTGCACTCTGGGAGGGGGACACGGTGGAGTTGTCAACTGTGATGAAGAGGTCTTGGAGCGGGCAGGCCTTCCCTGGGAGGAAGAGCAGCTCCGTCTTGTTGAGATTGAGCCGACATCCAAGCTGAGAGGATCTGATGGTTCACGGTGTCGAAGGCAGTGGTTAGATCTAGGAAATAAATAGTACCAGATAGGGGTTCTTTGGCGTGTAACCATAGCGGATCCCTTTTTGGTGCCATAGGCTATAGAACACTTTTTTGAAGGTTAAATAAAGAACCATGCTCATAAGGTTCTAAATGGAACCTGTATGGGGCTATAAAGAACCCTTTCCTAAGGTTCAATAAAAAAACATTACAAAAAATATATATAGCACAAAAAAAGGGTTCCGCTATGGTTTCAACCATCTTTTGGGCTATATAGAACACTTTTTTGTGGTTCTTCATGGAACCTTTATGGAGAATGGTTCTGTACAGGTTTTTTTATTCTGGTCAGCCATATTGCAGTTTTTCTCGATTGCTAGCAAGCATTGTTCAATACTACGGATACATGTGCAAAACTCTAAATACAGTTATCACAACAACACTATGTGGCAGCCTGTGGATCATTGCTTAGACACAAAATGACAACATCTTTCAAATTACATAAATACTTGTCTCACAAAAACACATTTACCAACAAAACTCTATGTATCTACAGACCATTTTGCAAATGTTAAGATACCCTTATCAAAACTGTTAAACTCAAGTTCAAAAGCTACTGAAAATTGAATTAGACTGCAATTTTTTACATTGCTACAGTAAAAGAAAAATATAAATTCTAAAATATTCGAACTATTTTTTAATTATTCACAGCTGATTTTCATTCTACATTACGTAACTGAAGACCTACCCAGGTGTTTTCCATTTTATGTCATTACCATCTCTACAAAAGGGGACATCTTTGGAATATATTTTACATAAACATGGACCCAGCCAGAGATCGTGTAGTGGCTTACAGAGGTGGAAGAGTTGCCGGGAGAGGCAGAGGATTACGTATCTGTGGTGGAAGACGACTAGGAAGACCCAGAGTTGTAGTGTCAGATGAGATTAGGGCTACAATCATTGATAATTTTGTCAATCATGATCTATCATGGGCCCTCGTGTAGCTCAGTTGGTAGAGCATGGCGCTTGCAACGCCAGGGTTGTGGGTTCGTTTCCCATGGGGGGGCAGTATGAAACATTTATGCACTCACTAACTGTAAGTCGCTCTGGATAAGAGCGTCTGCTAAAATGACTAAAATGTAAATCAATGAGAGATGCTGGTCTCAGAGTGCAGCCAAATTTGCAACGCTCAACTATGTCATCTATTATAAGAACCTTTCAGCAAACTAACAGGTAAGATATGCATTCTGCATGGGCATCTAACTGTACTGAAAATTACTGTAGAGTAGTAAATCGAGCAAAAGCTCTCCGAACCACTTGTGTGTAATTTGATTTCTGTTTTAGGACCCAACGGTTACCAAATGGAGGGGGGAGAGGTAGGATTTTCTCTGCTCAGCAGGAAGCTGTAATTGTTGACCTGGTCATTAGCAACAATGCCATAAAACTCAGAGAAATTCAAGAGAGAGCGTTGGCAGACAATAATACATTTCAAAATGTTGAAAGTGTAAGCACGACAACCATTGCTAGAGTCTTGACAAAGCATCATACCATCATGAAGCAGGTGTACACTGTTCCCTTTGAGATGAACTCTGATCGTGTCAAGGAACTCCGGTACCAATATGTCCAGGTAAGATGTCTATATCCTGTAATACAGTACTGTTTTTACTGTAAACAAAACCCACCAGAGCACTGCACACTCAGCAGTGATTTCAGTTACAGTGAATTGTAATGTAAACTACTGTTATAGAATAACTGTTATGTTACCCTGTGGATTTACAGGGAGCTTGAAGCCAGGCCAACACCCCACATGTTCGTCTTTGTGGATGAGGCTCGTTTTAACATGGCCAAAACACGCCGACGTGGAAGGAATGTGATTGGGAAAAGAGCAACCGTGAATGTCCCGGGCCAGAGGGGTGCCAACATCACAATGTGTATACAACACAGAGCGCCTCATTTCATTCATGGATGACCTCTATGGAAGGCTTTTGCCAGGTGAAGAAAGAGGGCAAGTCAGAAGAAATATGGAAACATGGGTGATTGTATGGGACAATGTAGTATTTCACCACTCCCATGCAGTCACAGTGTGGTTTGCAGCCCATCCTGGGATGGTGTCACTTTTCCTCCCCCCTTACTCTCCCTTCCTCAACCCCATAGAATAATTAATTTCCTCATGGAGGTTGAAAGTTTATGACCACCATCCACATGATCAAATGTCACTCTTGGATGCAATAAATGCAGGATGCCTGGATATCTCTGAAGAAGATTGCCAGGGATGGTTCAGGCATGCAAAGAGATTCTTTCCCAGGTGTATTGCGTGAGAGGCCATACGGTGTGATGTGGATGAGAACTTGTGGCCCAATGCAGCAGACAGGGTTGACTAGCATTGTTATATATCTGTTTCATTTGGACAATATGCTATGCATATTCATAATGTGTATACACTTTTTGTTTGTTTAACAGTACTGGAATTATTTATTTTTGTGTATTTTGGAATTACTCTGCAAAATACAGTAATTTGCAAAAATACAGTAAATTGTATTGAAGCATATTGCAGCCTTTCTGCTTTATTTCTTTACATATTTTGCAGGACATTCTACACAGTACAGGTTTGCCACTCTTCTTTTGTAAAAATGACTGTTGGAAAAAAAAAAAAAAAAAAAGGATATTAAAGACAAATTGACACACCCTAAGTTGAATGCACCAATTTGTAAGTCGCTCTGGATAAGAGCGTCGGCTAAATGACTTAAATGTAAATGTACATTTATAAGTGGTATCTGTTTTTAGAGTTTTGTAGGTCATGATAATATGAATGACAAAGTGTGCATGTCGTGAGAGACTGTTAGCTTTCATTTGGTAGAAAGATTTAGGATGTGCATTGCCAAGTTGCATGTGGATTTGAAAACTATATCTAGAGTTTTGCACATGTATCCGCAGTATTGAACAATGCTTGTTAGCAATCTGAAAAAAACGGTATATTGTTAAAATTCCATAGGTGTTATTATGTTCATTGACAAGTTGAATCAAGTGAGCTACCTCTGGAACAGCTGGGGGTCCCAGAGGAGAGAATTGAGAACCACTGACTTATTTAGTCAACTGTTCTCAATTGTCACAAGGCCATACGCAAGTCTTTCACAAGACACCGTCACCGGCCATAGTCATACAGTATATAATAGCATAACACAACACATTAGATAAACTGGAATGACACTCTCCCTCAAGGTTGCACAAAAAGAGCTGTGAGCAAACCATGCCCCAAAATATTCCAATGAGCTGCCTGTCCTAGATTTGAATTATCACTAAAAGAGCAAATAACTGTTTTGTGAACTGCAAATAACCACTGAAGAGCTCAAAAGGTTATTTGAGTCATTATGGTTCCACATAAAACCATCACCCTTCTAAAAGAACCCTTGAGGAACCCTCATTTTTTAGTGTGTACAGCACCAGCCTCAAGTCCTGAGGTGACTTCATATCAGCAGGTCACACACAAGGACCAGCACAGCAACTGCCTGGAAGTGTGTATGGATTTGTTCTGTACTACACTTGTGTTCTGTTCTTTTTATTCTATATGATAAACTGATAAACATCTGGAACAGAACCAGAGTCACTGACCACACAGTCACTAATCCCCCTGTGTCAGATTGATTTTTCTTCACACGCACAAACACACAGACTTCAACACACTCAAAACAGATGCCCACTCGAAAACAGTCAGACAAGGACACAGTCTTCCCTTACATCCTGATAATCTGCAGACACACAAACATGTGGAAATGAAAGGGAACCTAGCTAGAAAGATGAATGAAGTCATGGTCCAGAGCATTTTCCTACTGAAGAAAGCCCAGGCATCTGTGAAGCCCTACCTGTAGGGCCTGTCAAACACTGGACTACTTTAAGGGGATTCCAGGGGTAGGGGAACATTATGTCATGATTACATAACTACACCACTACTGCATTGGGGTAATGAGTAATCACTTACTGGGGAATCTGGGAATCTGTCATTTTGTTCTAGGTTATTTCCATGTAAAAGGACCCATGAGCACCAATGTGAAGTTCATAGGAGCATGTCAAATTGGGCTAAGAGTATATTTTTGAGAAATTAAGGCATATATAATCTTTCAACCATTTTCCATCCCAAAAAATAGGAATAAGCAAAGGCTTTGATTTCTTGTCAAACAGATGGAAAAGAGGTCTTAGAAACCATCTACCAGAAAGTCTTCAAAGGTATTATAAATACATCAAAACACAATGATGTTGAAGTAAAAGACCCCTGCCAACTAATATCAACACGTATATTTCATTTAGAATAATGGTTTCTGCCTTCTGTAAGTTTAATACACATTTCCTTGTGCCTTGAAATTCCGTTACCAAAAACCCACATATCTTTAAGATATTGTAAAAAAAAAAAAAAAAATCCCTCATGAGGAGGGAGGATAATGAAAGTAAAGGTAGACCTATCAATTACTTATGGTGTTTTTACTGATATCAATTTGGTTCATGAATTATTAAGTGATTAAAACTCAACATTCTGTTACCAAATCGGTAACAGAATTTCTGAAATTGAATTGGCTACAATGGAAATCATAGTAGTCACAAACCACAGTTGGGTCGAGTAGTGTACAGTACATTAAAGAAAAGTAGAGTATAGTTCAGTACAGTAGACCACAGTACAGTAGAGAAAAGTACAGTAGAGTATAGTACAGTACACAGTAGAGCACACTATAGTTAAGTACACTATAATGTACTGTACTGTAGAGAGCAAGAGCAGAGAGAGTTGGAAGGAGAAAGAGCATGAAGAGAGAGGGCATGTACAACTTGCTCTCTCTCTACTTCCCTCAAAGGCATGTGGAGAAAGTTCTTCCACTAGTAGATTGTTCACGGAGCACCTTTGGCTGTTGATGTAAGAGCTTCTTCTAGTGTTCTTTAAGGTCACTCAACACAAGGGATGGCAGAATCTCAAGTCTCTGTTTGCTTTTTCTTTCTTGCTCTTGCTCTCTGTGCCTTTTTTTGTCTCATTTTGTCTCGCTCCCTCCCTCCCTCCCTCCCTCCCTCCCTCCCTCCCTCCCTCCCTCCCTCCCCCTCTTCTCTCCTATTACTTCTCTCAATCTCTCTCTCTCTTTCCTGCTCCCTCTCTCTCCCCCCTCCCTCCTCTTCCCTCCCCCCTCCCCCCTGTGAGTGTGTGACAGATGTGATTAACTGAGCCAGGTGAGGTGAGGCAGTGCTCCAAATGCACAGAGGGAAAATCACAAACCTCCCAGGCTGGAATAAAGCTGGAATACAGTGCCTTGCAAAAGTATTCACCCTTTGCGTTTTTCCTATTTTGTTGCATTACAACCTGTAATTTAAATGGATTTTCATTTGGATTTCATGTAATGGACATACACAAAATAGTCCAAATTGGTGAAGTGAAATGAAAAAAATTACTTCTGGTGCAACCAATTACCTTCAGAGGTCACATAATTAGTTAAATAAAGTCCACCTGTGTGCAATCTAAGTCACATGATCTGTCACATGATCTCAGTATATTTACACCTGTTCTGAAAGGCCCCAGAGTCTGCAACACCAATAAGCAAGGGGCACCACCAAGCAAGCGGCACCATGAAGACCAAGGTACAGATCAGGGTTGGGTTATAAAAAAAATATCAGAAACTTTGAACATCCCACAGAGCACTATTAAATCCATTATTAAAAAATGGAAAGACAATGGCACCACAACAAACCTGCCAAGAGAGGGCCACCCACCAAAACTCACGGACCAGGCAAGGAGCGCATTAATCAGAGGGGCAACAAAGAGACCAAAGATAACCCTGAAAGAGCTGCAAAGCTCCACAGTGGCGATTGGAGTGTCTGTCCATAGGACCACTTTAAGCCGTACACTCCACAGAGCTGGGCTTTACGGAAGAGTGGCCAGAAAAAAGCCATTGCTTAAAGAAAAAAAAAGCATGTGGGAGACTCCCCAAACATATGGAAGAAGGTACTCTGGTCAGATGAGACTAAAATTGAGCTTTTTGGCCATCAAGGAAAACACTATGTCTGGCGCAAACCCAACACCTCTCATCACCCTGAGAACACCAAACCATGTTTTTCATCAGCAGGGACTGGGAAACTGGTCAGAATTGAAGGAATGATGGATGGCGCCAAATACAAGGAAATCCTTGAGGGAAACCTGTTTCAGTCTTCCAGAGATTTGAGTCTGGGGCGGAGGTTCACCTTCTAGCAGGACAAGGACCCTAAGCATACTGCTAAAGCAACACTCGAGTGGTTTAAGGGGAAACATTTAAATGTCTTGGAATGGCCTAGTCAAAGCCCAGACCTCAATCCAATTGAGAATCTGTGGTATGACTTAAAGATTGCTGTACACCAGCGGAACCCATCCAACTTGAAGGAGCTGGAGCAGTTTTGCCTTGAAGAATGGGCAAAAATCCCAGTGGCTAGATGTGCCAAGCTTATAGAGACATACCCCAAGACTTGCAGCTGTAATTGCTGCAAAAGGTGGCTCTACAAAGTATTGACTTTGGGGGGGGTGAATAGTTATGCACGCTCAAGTTTTCTGTTTTTTTGTGTTATTTCTTGTTTGTTTCACAATTTTTTTTATTTTGCATCTTCAAAGTGGTAGGCATGTTGTGTAAATCAAATGATACAAACCTCCATAATATCAATTTTAATTCCAGGTTGTAAGGCTACAAAATAGGAAAAATGCCAAGGGGGGTGAATACTTTCACAAGCCACTGTACATGGTAGAAGTGGGAATTTTGTGGGAATAATGCAGTATTGTGTGGTTGCCCCTCAGTGTCCCGGAGTGATTTGCATCCCAGCGCAGGCCAGCAGGTTTTATGGGAGTCGGGCGATCCGGCTGATTTATTTACCTTCAGCCGCCCGTGTTACTTTTGGCTGCGCTGTGCAGAGGAGTGTGTGAGAATTCCTGGCGGGGTTCTGAGTGTGTGTGTGTGTGTGTTTCTCTTTGAGTCATGCAGAGGTAGGATTGTGTGTGTGTCTGAGAGAGAGAGAGTGTGTGAATATGTGTGCATGCGTGTGTGGGGGTGCGTGTCTCGCTCACTCACGCAGAGGTACTGTAGGAGGAATAGGCCCTGTTTTGTTTGGGCCAGTGGGGAGGTTGGTGTTTGAGGGTGTCACTCAACTTATCGCCTTGGTAACCTGCCCCCTCTCCTCTCCGTTCCCTCTCATTAACACACACACACAAACTGAGCGGGGTCCCACAATCCCCCTCTAATTCAATTATTTCTGTAAAACGTGCCAAGCAGCCACCATAGATCCGCTATCCAAAGGTGTGTGCATGTGTGCGTGCGTGTGTGTGTACATGTCGGGGGTCATTTGGAGCAGAAAATTAGGTGCTATTTAGATTGAGATGTCATTTTTATGGAAGATAGTTTGGGCAATTTGCTGAAGTACTGTACAGTTCACTCAGCGGAAGAGAAATGTCAAACAATGTGGGTTCTGAAAGTGAAGCATTGGAGGAATCAGAAGCCTAGTGTCTGGGCCAGTGTTTAAACATTGGGCTACTCGCCATCCATCCATCACTCATATATCACACAAGGGCATCCTACCTGACTCTTAATCATAGTGTATCAAAACATAGTGTAAAAAAAAAAAGTTTAATGTAAACATATAGTCTCACTATATGTCAGATGGTGTTTGTGTGTGTGCACATGTGTGCATGCATGGTGCAAGTGTGCATGTCTGAGTGTATTTCTGTGTGAGAGCCTACGTGTGTGTGTTTTTGTGTGTGCGTGTGTGTGTGTGTGTGCATGCGTGTGTGTGTGCGTGCATGCGTGTGTGTGTGTGTGTGTGTGTGTGTTTGTGTGTATATTTGGGTCGTTCCATGAAAAGAGTGCCATCCCTTAGATATTATAAGTAGGAATTGTGCACCAATATTGCATTTTAAAAGCCTGTGATATTAAATGAAGTGCCCTTTAACCACATGGAGAATTCAATAAATCAGATTTTTAATATGAATAAAGATTTGATAAAGTGCCAAAATTCAGCATTTTGACATGTCCTTCTGTGCACCCTCTGTGACTTCTAGGAAGATTTTTACCTACTTAACCCCAAAATGTAAAGCCCAAGATATTTTGTTGCTTTGACAAAGTCATTTCTGAAGATTATTATTTATTTCATGTGATTAGTGATTCATTTACATACAGTATGTCCCTCTTTTCAAGGTCAACCCTGTTGCATGAACTAAACTCTCGTTTTATACTGAACAAAAATATAAACACAACATGTAAAGTGTTGTTCCCATGTTTCATGAGCTGAAATAAAATATCCCAGAATTTTTCTATACGCACAAAAAGCTTATTTATTTCAAATTCTGTGCACAAATTTGTTTGCATCCCTGTTAGTGAACATTTCTAATTTGCCAAGACAATCCATCCACCTGACAGGTGTGGAATATCAAGAAGCTGATTAAACAGCATTATTATTACACAGGTGCACCTTGTGCTGGGGACAGTAAATGGCCACTCTAAAATGTGCAGTTTTGTCACACAACACATGAACTGTAACTCAGTAAAACCGTTGAAATTGTTGCATACTTTTTTTTCTGTATAATATGGTGAAACTATTCCTTATAATATATACAGATCTGGAAAAAAAGTAAGAGACCACTGCAATATCAGTTTCTCTGGTTTTACTATTTATAGCTATGTGTTTGGGTAAAAATAACATTTTTGTTTTATTCTACTGACTACTGACAACATTTCTCCCAAATTCCAAATAAAAATATAATTTAGAGCAGAAAATGACAACTGGTCAAAATAACATGAAAGATGCAGTGTTGTCAGACCTCGAATAATGCAAAGAAAATAAGTTCATGTTCATTTTTAAACAAACCAATACTAATGTTTTACCTTAGGAAGAGTTCAGAAATCAATATTTGGTGCAAAAACCCTTATTTTCAATCACAGCTTTCATGCGTCTTGGCATGCTGTCCACCAGTCTTTCACATTTATGTAGGGTGACTTTATGCCACTCCTGGCGCAAAAATTCAAGCAGCTCGGCTTTGTTTGATGGCTTGTGACCATCCATCTTCCTCTTGATCACATTCCAGAAGTTTTCAATGGGGTTCAGGTCTGGAGATTGGGCTGGCCATGAGAGGGTCTTGATCTGGTGGTCCTCCATCCACACATTGATTGACCTGGCTGTGTGGCATGGCGCATTGTCCTGCTGGAAAAACCAATCCTCAGAGTTGGGGAACAATGTCAGAGCAAAAGGAAGCACGTTTTCTTCCAGGACAACCTTGTACGTGGCTTGATTCATGCGTCCTTCACAAAGACAAATCTGCCCGATTCCAGCCTTGCTGAAGCACCCCCAGATCATCACCGATCCTCCACCAAATGTATTTCACAGTGGGTGCGAGACACTGTGGTTTGTAGGCCTCTCCAAGTCTCTGTCTAACCATTAGACGACCAGGTGTTGGGCAAAGCTGAAAATTGGACTCATCAGAGAAGATGACCTTATTCCAGTCCTCTACGGTCCAATCCGTATGGTCTTTTGCAAACCTCAGCCTGGCTCTTCTTTGCTTCTCATTGATGAAGGGCTTTTTTCTAGCTTTGCACGACTTCAGCCCTGCCCCTAGGAGCCTGTTTCGAACCGTCCTCGCCGTGCACTAATGGCTCTATATAATACTGTACGCTTTCTTGAATTTGTTCTGGATTTGGTGACTGTGAAAAGACCCCTGGTATCATGTCTGGTGGGGTAAGTGTGTGTGTCAGGATTTTGTACCAAAGACAATGCTCTTAGTTTTAGAAATGTTCAGGACCAGTTTATTACTGGCCACCCATTCCAAAACAGACTGCAACTCTTTGTTAAGGGCTTCAGTGACTTCATTAGCTGTGGTTGCTGATGTGTATATGTTTGTAACATCAGCATACATGAACACACATAGTTTGTTTAATGCAATTGGCAGGTCATTGGTAAAAAGAGTGGCGGGCCTAGAGAGCTGCCCTGCGGTACACCAGACTTTATATGTTTGATATTAGAGAAGCATCCATTAAAGAAAACCCTCTGAGTTCTATTAGATAGATAGCTCTGAATCCATGATATGGCAGAGGTTGAAAAGCCATAACACATACGTTATGGTCAATAATATCAAAGGCTGCACTGAAATCTAAAAGTACAGCTCCCACAATCTTCTTATTATCAATTTCTTTCAACCAATCATCAGTCATTTGTGTCAGTGCAGTACATGTTGAGTGCCCCTCTCTATAAACATGCTGAAAGTCTGTTGTTAATTTGTTTACAGGGAAGTAGCACTGTATTTGGTCAAACACAATTTTTTCCAACAGTTTGCTAAGAGCTGGCAGCAAGGAGTAGGTTTGGCCGAGGAGTAGGGTTGATCCAAGCATACTGACCTCACAAAGGCAGCCAAGCACCCAAATTAACTGGCTAAAGTTGGCTAGCTTGCTAGCTACTTCCAGACACAAATGAGAGAACACTTCATTCTGAACATTTTACACGCCCTAGCGGGTTATCAAGAGGGTTAGTGACTGTAACTGTGTTACTGGCAACAATTTTATTCCGTTTTTAGTCTATGTTTACTTACACCTGTCATAACAACCGAGTTTAGGGCATTTGTAAATTCCTCAACTATTCTGTGCTCTGGCACACTCAAACCAGAGTGTTCTGAAATCGGAGTAGATTTCCAGAGTGAATTTACGAACGCACCCTTAAGATGAAATTGTCAACCCTGTTACGGTCAACCCTGTTAATTTCTTTGGCATTTTTTTATTTAACCTCTTGAGATGGGAAGATGTGTTTTTTTTAATGAAGTTGAACATGTGCTCTTTATGACATAATGTTAAAATTAAGTGAAATCAAAAGATTTTTTTGACCAAGTTACACTTCGACCTGTGTGTGTGTGTGTGTGTGTGTGTGTGTGTGTGTACCCTACCCCAGGGGCCAGCGGAGGGTGTGTGTGTTATAATTTGAAATGGCTCCTCCATTAATGAAAAGAGCTGGGTGAGCTTACACTGTCAGTCTCACAAACTGTCTCAGTTAGCAGTGCTCTGCTCAAAAGCACTATGTTAACCCAATACACACACACACACACATACTCACACACACTGGCCAGTATGGTCCAGACGTATAGGCGATGTTCGGGATTAAATAGACTGTTGTTTATAGGGATATACAGAGGGGTCTCCTTCTTCTTCCTGACCCAGGCCTCTTAGAGTCACCAGAACAAGTCAGCAATGGCGGAGGAGAATGAGAACATTTTGGTTTGGAATCCACTCACTCGTTATCCCAATTTCCTACTTTTCCTCTCTCGCTCTCTCTTTTTTGGCGGCAATTTCATGTCAAATCAGGAGTCTTTAGTTTGGCTGCCAACCATTTAGGATGAACACCCACTAATATACCAGCAATGCCACTCAACTGTGACGGGAACACATTTTACATTTACATTTACATTTTAGTCATTTAGCAGACGCTCTTATCCAGAGCGACTTTCATACCCCCTGTGGGAATCGAACCCACAACCCTGGTGTTGCAAACGCCATGCTCTATCAACTGAGCTACATCCCTACAACCCTACAACACCAGTAGAAAGAGAAGGGAGAGAAACAAAGAGTGAGAAGAAGAAAGAGAAGAGAGAGCAAGTGTGTGAGGATTCCCACTGTGACCGAGGACACACGCTAACACACGAACACGTCTAATTGAACACGGTTAATAAAAACACGACACACTAGAGTAGACCCCAATGACACATGACCGTCACACAGGGCTGAGTGTCAACACACACACACATGACTTTGCCGATTAGACTGACGTAATCTGTTCTTTCGAACGCACACACAGTTTCACTTTCTTACACATTGTGTATGTTGTAGGCTACCCTCAACTTATTCTGACATTGAGTATAGACTGGACAAACACATACGCACTCACACACATTAGCGCAATCGTTACACATGCCCACTCTCAGCATTGGGGGCACACACACTTTCTCACTGTCAGAGACAGCTACACACAAGCACACAGTAGACCAGGAGTTCCCAAACCTTTTTGGCCCACGACCCCATTTTGATATGAAAAATGTGACCCCACCGTGTAAAAAACTTGATGTAAACTTTTTTTATTGGGGCTATGGCAGTTGTCATGACTTGCCTCAATATGATTTTAGCATTCTAGAGATGATTGTTTTCCATATTGATTTGTTCTCAGTCAGTGGCCACGTCCAGATGAGCACAAACATGATGGAACGCCCCTTTTACCCCGAGTGCATAAAAAGCCTTGTGACGAAATTCACCTCAGACCAGGAAGCCCCACGGCTTAAAATGGTTGTAACTCTACAGACCAGCAGACGTGAAGCGTGAGCTAAACGTTACAAAATGGTTTAAAACTACAACTCCATTACCAAAGGAAGAACTCCATTACCAAAAGGAAGACCAAGCATACCACGGTATAAGCCGGATGTTGCAAATGGTTGAACTTCTACAAGACCAAGAAGTGTGAAGCTGAAGCTACACGTTACAAAATGGTTAGACCAGAAAGACCAGAAAACGTGAGACGTTAGTCCACACGTTTGAAATGGAGAAACTCTGAAACTCTCAACCTCTACACGAGGTGAAGAAGAAGACCATGCACTAGACCTTATCATTTCAGTCTGCAGCTGGCATGTATAGTCGTCTAGAGAACTTTCACTAAAGACACAAGTTGGGAAGGACCATCCCTCTCCGACAACCGCTGGTACATCTGAAGTAACCATTCTAACCACAACTACGACCAGATACTCTACCAAGGACATTGGGATCTCTGGTGGGCAAACCAGAGTCCTACATCATCAACTCAACTATCGAGGACAGCTACATGTAAATACATGTTGCATTTCTAATCCGAATGAGCGTTTAGTGGGGTTTTAAGCATTTGTATTTCCGTGAGCGTAGTATCCAAAGTAACCACGACAGTTTGAATCTCTGTCTCTCCCTTCCACTCTGACCCTCCTTATACCCAAGCATTCATGCTATTGTTAGTCCAGTCCACTAGGTACCTGTTTTCATTGTATTACATTAGTAATCAATAACCTGTGTGTGTGTGTGTGTGTGTGTTTTGTATTGTGTTTTATTTAGTTAGTTAGTAAATCAATAATTAAGCCAATTTGTGTATTGCTGATTCATCAATAAGGTTAGGGTTCTTGCAGGTTCAAGGATTATGCAACGTTCAGAATGAGACTGATAAGAGGTAATTATTTAATAAGTGACTGTTATCGATATGTAACATATATCTTCAAAGAGTTTAATTCGGGAGATGGTAAAGTGTTAAACAACTTCTTCCGTGGTGCCCCAAATTCCTAATGAGTTAACTGTTACATTATTAATTTAATAGAGTGACGATTAAACATAGTTAGGTGATTCGATAAATAACAGTCATAAATTAAAGTAAGTCACGTCACGACACAGTCTATTACAAATCAGTCTGACAGTACTTTTGACATTATTTCAATCTGAAGGAAGTATGGTTTGAAGTGACTGAAATGCATCCGAAAGGTATTGGGAAGTTCAGAAGATCACCAGGCAATCTTTTATGATCTTCTTTGTAGAAAATAACATCATCATTGAAGCCAGTCTGATTTAGTGCCTGGTGTTGTCCATTCTTGGCTTGTCCTGCGTGGCTTGTGGCCATTGTAGAGAGAAACAGAGTCTTATCTTTCAGTGATGGGGTCATAACATTGTGTAGCTTAAACCATTCAAAAGATAGAGCCACATTTGTAGGAAGAAAACAGAAACTGCTCTGTTTATACAATCGCATCTTGTGACTACCGGAGGTAGCGCAATTTATTTTATTTTATTTCAGAGTTTCTCCCGCGACTCCATTTTCAAATCAGGACTCCTGGTTTGGGAACGCTGCAGTAGACAGACACAAGCAAAGAGCCTTGTTGAGCCAGCCGGTCACGTAAGTGTGATTTTTGGCACTGACTTGGCCCTCTCCGCTCCAGTACTACACACACCAGCAGGCCCATTCCACACCTCATGTCTAAGGATATTAAAAACAACATTCAGATTTTACTCATTCATATTTGATTCCCCATACTGACAGATTTAGTGTTGGAGCCTCTTTAACTAGAGGAAGGGGTGCTATCCCATTGGACCAGTACCTAGGTGTCACACAGGTGTGAGGTTTCACTCAGGACCTCAGGATGCCCAGTAGGGTTGCCAGTTGTGGACCAGCCTGGATTCTGTGTGAGTGTTGCCAAATAATGAGATTGATGGAAAATCCCATTTTCAAGAGGTTCGACCGAGCTCCAGGAGGCAGTGCCTTTTGGCATCGGCCTGTTCTTGTAGTGTTTCAGCAGCAGACTTAGCAACCCTATCCTGACCTGTAGAATAGGGATTTCGCTCCTGTTGTGTACAGTCCAGAGGAATGGCATTGCATATTGACTATGGCATTACACATTAGACTGACTTAAAACCAAGGTTGTGTGTCAATATTTTAAAGTCTCCTTTCTTTCTTTCATACTTATCAACCTGGCAGGTTAAACCAAGCCAAGCAACAGCTTCCTCTATATTGTTTTCACAAAAGTCTCCAGTCAGTTTAGTTTGCAATCTAGAGAGGAAGGAAAGGAGGCAGGTTTCGAGTGTTGAGAGACACCCCAAGTGTAAGTGCATTATTTTACCTTTATTTTAACAGTCAGTCCCACTGAGACCAAGTCCTCTTTCACAAGGGAGCCCTAGTCTCGAAAACCCAACCCTAGGCAACACAGTGACTAGGGTCTGGTTTCAATGGTGGACTCTTTTGGCATAGAGGAACTACGTCAATACCTACGTCACTACTTTATCCGCTTTAATAAAATACAAAATAATAGCTAGCAAGATGGAGATCACAGAGGTTGTTTTTAATGAGTGCATTTCGCAAGTGGCTAGTTTGCATCAACTACCTTAACTAAAACCACTGCAAAGATTTTGCCTGCAAACTTTGGTTTTGAATCACGACGTTCTGGCATGTCTGCCTCGTGATTTGTTGGGAGTGTCCCTGGATAAATTTTTTGAAGCCAGACCCTAGTCATTGTGTTGCCTAAGGTCAATTTACAATATACAATATAATACAAATATACAAAATTATAACCACACTCAAGAAAAACAATCACAAAGCAAAGCAAAGAGGTCCCCAATCAACATTTTGAACTGCCCGAGAGGCACCAGTACATCCAATTGTAGGGAACTCTGTAGATTGTTCTGTACATGGGGTGCAAAGACACTGATTTACCTAACTCTGAGGAGACTAAAGGGATTTCCAGAGTTAGCCATCCCTGGTAACTCGTATGTCTAAAGGTTATTAATGATGTTAAGTATGGCGTGAGTTTTTGTAAGAGAGATTTATAAATAAAAAGAGAGCAATGAATCAACCTACGAGACTTCAAAGAGGGCCAGCCTACTTTCTGGTAAAAAATGCAGTGATGTGTACTGAACCTGTCGCCCATAATAAAATGAAGTGCGCTATGGTAAACTTCATCTAACGCCTTAAATGAAGTGGCAGCTGCATTCCTATAGATGCTGTCGCTATAGTCTAGGACCGGTAGGAACGTTGATTGTCTGATCTGCTTTCTACTATTAAGCGAGCGGCTGAACCTATTTCTATAGAAGAACCACATTTTTATTCTCAGCTTCTTCACTAACCCATCAATATGCTTCCCAAAAGACAGCTCGTCGTCTTTTAAACATATCACACACTCACCTAGTGAACACATTGACATCATACAGGCCAAAAAGAAGCTGGTTTTAACTACGTTCTGTGGTAACTTCCCCTGCTTGGGAAAACAAGCGTCCGTTTAGATTCTTCCCCGCAAAATGGATAAGGCAGGTTAGAGGGGTTTGAAGAGTGGAAGCTGATCCTAGGTCTGTGCCTAAGGGCAATTTTTACGAGGAAGAGAAGCGAAGACAATGAGAACTTAGATCTAGAGTGACTATGACAGTGATTCAATGGTTCACAATAGTGATCTTCCACTTCTTTCACCAGGAGCCTGAGCTCACTGTGGCAGCAGAAAGTTCTGTTTTTCTTCTGTGTACTGTTGTATATGCCTGCTTCCTTGTTCATAATCATCAGAGTGAAATGTTGTGCTGCATGTGGTTCTGCGATTCAACCTCATGATTCAATAATTGGCATAATTAGAACACCCAATGAATAATGAATGGCTCCATGCTTTGGAGGTTACTAATGCTCTCTCTGGGTATGGCCTGGACCAATGCAATAACATTGTAATAACATTGTAATAACGCTGTAATAACACACTGGGTTATTATGATCCATTACTGCGTTATGTTTTCAGTGTTAGGAAGGGAAAAGCTTCAGGCTGTTAGCTGTTATTGCTGTGTAAGTTTTGATGAACGATTTTTTTTTAAATTTATTTTATTTCACCTTTATTTAACCAGGTAAGCCAGTTGAGAACAGGTTCTCATTTACAACTGCGACCTGGCCAAGACAAAGCAAAGTAGTGCAACAAAAACAACACAGAGTTACATATGGGGTAAAAAAAAACATAAAGTCAGAAATACAACAGAAAATATATATACAGTGTGTGCAAATGTAGCAAGTTATGGAGGTAAGGCAATAAATAGGCTATAGTGCAGAATAATTACAATAGTATTAACACTGGAATGCTAGATGTGCAAGAGATGATGTGCAAATAGAGATACTGGGGTGCAAAAGAGCAAATTAAATAACAATATAGGGATGAGGTAGTTGGGTGGGCTAATTTCAGATGGGCTGTGTACAGGTGCAGTGATCGGTAAGGTGCTCTGACAACTGATGCTTAAAGTTATTGAGGGAGATAAGAGTCTCCAGCTTCAGAGATTTTTGCAATTCGTTCCAGTCATTGGCAGCAGAGAACTGGAAGGAATGGCGGCCAAAGGAGGTGTTGGCTTTGGGAATGACCAGTGAGATATACCTGCTGGAGCGCAGACTACGGGTGGGTGCTGCTATGGTGACCAATGAGCTAAGATAAGGCGGGGATTTGCCTAGCAGTGATCTATAGATGGCATGGAGCCAGTGGGTTTGACGACGAACATGTAGTGAGGACCAGCCAACAAGAGCGTACAGGTCACAGTGGTGGGTAGTGTATGGGGCTTTGGAGACAAAACGGATGGCACTGTGATAGACTACATCCAATTTGCTGAGTAGAGTGTTGGAGGCTATTTTATAAATGACATCGCCGATAACGATAATGGACAGAACTCATAAAACTCTGTATGGAATTGTGTGACTGACTAAATCGATAGCCTAGCTACAGGTTGTGCTGTAGGCCTCTTGTAAATAGGCTACTGTTTTCAAATTTGACAATGAATGAATACATACATAAACAGAATTGTTGAAAGTTAAAAAAATTGAAGTTCTTCCAGCAGTGTATTCCCCATAGTTGAAATGTAGCACTCTACTCTCTGTTTTAGAGTGGCTCTCTTCAGCCAAGGTATGTCGGCAAAGTTTTCTTTGGGGTGATGAGAGTATTAGGTGTGGTATTTCACGACTGCAAGATTCAAAACTCTCAGCCAACCCTTTCCAACTGTCCATAACAGGTCACCTGAAAAAACTCTGCTTCCTCCACACATGAAGAAGCAGTAAAATATTTTGTCCAAGTCAACACCCCAAGAAAATGCCAATTTTTGAGGGTGTTTCATTCTGAAAACTCCCCCACAGCACCCTCAAGTCATTTTACCACATACTGTAGGCTCTGGGCCTCCTTCATTCTGGAACGAACTGAACAGCAGTACATAAAACAAATGTTTGATGAAGTAAAAAGGTGGTGGGTTACACTTAAATCATTACATTGTAGCCTGTTTTATAGTGTGTTTTTTTTTTCTTACTACAAACTCTTTGTAGAGAGTCAGTGGTGAGGCCCAGATGTAGGTGTGGGTACTGGGTAGAGTCTTGCCCCCAGACTGTGTGCTGTTGTCTGGGGTTGCCAGGGCACTGACGACGGCTGGTTGTGGTGGCTTTAATGGTAGTGGTAGTGGGTTAGAGGGTGGGTGGCAACAGGTCTGCGGTTACAGGGTGGGACCTGGCTGGCTGTGCCATCATCAGTCATAGCCTTAGGGAAACAGCCAGGGGTCTGCTGCTTTACTGAAAGGCCTTGACTGGCTTTATAGAAAAGGCTGCATGTTGACATGATCTTCGAACATTCAATATTCAATACATTAAATATTTGACATAAACAAGTTATTTTGTTTTTAGATCAATTCCATTATCATATTAATGATCACTCTTCTTCCCAAAGCCCTTGTGAATGAACTAACTGA
Organism: Coregonus clupeaformis; assembly: GCF_020615455.1. Classification (NCBI taxonomy): domain Eukaryota; kingdom Metazoa; phylum Chordata; class Actinopteri; order Salmoniformes; family Salmonidae; genus Coregonus; species Coregonus clupeaformis. The sequence continues at coordinate 3,121,279 of NC_059227.1, forward strand.
ACCTATTTGGGAAGTTTGGTTTGTTGACTTTGGCTGGTGTTTAAATGCTCCACATTCCTCTGTTTATAGCCATGAAATGCCCACAACATGTTGAGCTGTTGTGTCCTCTCCATAGAATGCCACAGAGACTATGCCTGTCATCAAACACTTGGCTCATGTCGAAGCATTCATCATAGCCAAGTCACTGTTGCCCGTTTGATTTCAACTTAAACATTTGCATTCTGGATGTTTCTCCCTGGGTGGGGTATAGAAGGGGGTGAGGGTCTAGCTAGGCTATTTCGTAACGGTCTCTAGTCCTCAGAAACATTGATAATTTAAAGTTGCAATATGTAACTTTTTGGGCAACCTGACAAAATTCATATAGAAATGTGAGTCATAGATATGTCATTCTCATTGAAAGCAAGTCTAAGAAGTGGTAGATATGTTCTATGTGCGCTATTTCTATGCTTCTCATTCTTAAATGGTACAATGATTCTCTACACTATATTTGCTTGTTTTGTCACATAAACTGAAATTAGAAATTAGAATTTTAGCAACCAGGAAATGGCGTAGCGATTTCTCCATAGTGCATCTTTAATAAATTATTGGTAGTTCATAAATGTCTTGTTAAGTGAGAGCATCACCGATGTACCTTGTTCTAGGGTCTCTGCCTATCTTTATGCCCTGGCGCGATACCCACAAACCCGTCTGCTACACTCGTGAAAAGAATATAGAGGTCTAAAATAGCAACCTTAAATATACAGTAGGGCAGATAGAATAGTGATGCCCAGCCCATGTTGTTAAACCGCTAGTTGCTAGTTTGGGAAAATGTAACGATGGGCACTTTTAAGTTTTATTTAGCCTACCCAATCCCCTCTCTGGTTCTCTCTGTGAGAGGAGAGCCAACCAAGTTGTTTTCCAGTATTCTATGGACACCAGCTGGGAGACTTGTCCTGTCCAAATATTTATATTGTCAGAGGCTTTTTGTGAATGAAAAAAACCTGGAAATTATACTATTGCCTACATAGTATGGCCAGTTCTGAAGAATGTGGTAATACACTAACATGTGTGAAATCCTATTTGTGCTTGACATCAAGGCTATAACGTTACAGTGCCAGTTGCAGGGTCTTTGAAAGCATTAAGAGGGTATTTTAAAGAAAGTCTTTAAGGCTTCTCTCCTCTGTTGGTGTTCCAAGTGTTTGAAGATGAAACTCAGGACCATTGCGCATTTGGCCCCTGTGTGTGTGTGTGAGTGCTTGTGCGTGCTTGTGTGTGCTTGTGTGTGTGTATGTGTGTGCCCCTTCAGGAATAATCACTCCCTAATGAAGCGTTACTCTCTGCTGAGATTAAGGAAATGTTGTTACATGAATTTAGGAATGTTAGGAAATTGGGAAAATGAAAAACTCTGGACTGCTTACCATTTCCCTATCCCCCTCTCTCTCTAAGGTACCACACTGCTCTCCTGAAATAGCCACCAGTTCACCAGTTCAGATGGACTTGACTATGCTTTTCAGGTTCTGTGCTATTCTGTGTAAATGGGGTATAGGTATTACTGGGTTACAGGCTACACTAGTATCATTCTGTATGTAGATGCTCACGCTCAGCATTTCAGTGTGTTGTAGTGTTTTTATCCTCTTTTAACAGGCTCTAGCTCAAAGAGTGCTTGCTGAGGTTCTAGTTCTGGTTGTATTCTATGTAACAGTAGCAGAGCAGTTCCGTGGCCACTGGCTTTGCCCTGTGTTTAGTCTGAGTGATGTTCTCTCCATGTGCACTGTGTGTGTACGTGTACCACTGGAGCGACGCTTGGGGGTGTGGAGACGACTGCCTGTCCACTTACTTTTATCTCTCTCTTTCTGTCCCTTCCTCTGCCTCTCTCTTTCTGTCTCTCACTCGCACACTCTCCAGTGTAGATTTGGCATTGTGTTTTAGGTTATTGTCCTCCTGAAAGGTGAATTAATCTCCCAGTGTCTGGTGGAAAGCAGACTGAACCAGGTTTTCCTCTAGGATTATGTCTGTGCTTAGTTCCATTCCATTGCTTTTTTATCCTGAAAAACTCCACAGTCCATAACGATTACAAGCATACCATCATGCAGCCACCACTATGCTTGAAAATATGGAGAGTGGTACTCAGTAATGTGTTGTATTGGATTTGCCCCAAACAGAACACTTTGTACTCAGGACAAAAACTAAATTGCTTTGCCATATTTTTTGCAGTATTATTTTAGTGCCTTGTTGCAAACAGGAAGCATATTTTGGAATATTGTTATTCTGTACAGACTTCCATCTTTTCACTCTGTCAATTAGGTTAGTATTGTGGAGTAACTACAATGTTGTCCTCACTTTTCTACTACCAGAGCCATTAAACTCTGTAACAGTTTTAAAGTCACCATTGGCCTCATGTTGAATTCCCTGAGCGGTTTCCTTCCTCCTGCAACTGAGTTAGGAAGGATGCCTATATCTTTGTAGTGACTGGGTGTATTGATACACCATCCAAAGTGAAATTAATAACTTCTCCATGCTCAAAGGGATATTCAATGTCTGCTTTTTTTATTTGTACCCATAGGTGCCCTTTTTTGCGAGGCATTGGAAAACCTCCCTGGTCTTTGTGGTTGAATCTGTGTTTGAAATTCACTGCTCGACCAAGAGACCTTACAGATAATTGTATGTGTGGGGTACAGAGATGAGATAGTCATGAAAAATCATGTTAAACACGATTATTGCACACAGAGTTCATATAACTTATGTGACTTGTTAAGCACATTTTTACTCCTGAACGTATTTAGGCTTGCCATAACAAAGGGGTTGAATACTTATTGACTCAAGACATGTCAGCTTTTCATTTTTAATTAATGTGGAAAAATTGTGGAGTGCAATAGAGATTGCATCATCTGTGTATCTGTTGGGGCGGTATGCAAATTGGATTGGGTCCAGGTTGTCTGGGATGATGGTGTTGATGTAAGCCATGACCAGCCTTTCAAAGCATTTCATGGCTATAGATGTGAGTGCTACGGGGCGATAGTCATTTAGGCAGGTTACCTTGGTGTTCATGGGATTGGGGACTATGGTGGTCTGCTTGAAACAAATTGGTATTACAGATTGGGTCGTGGAAAGGTTGAAAATGTCAGTAAAGACACTTGCCAGCTGGTCAGCGCATGCTCCAAGTACGCATCCTGGTATTCCGTCAGTTTAAAGGTCTTACTCACATCGGCTACAGAAAGCGAGATCACACGTAGTCCGGAACAGCTGGTGCTCTCATGCATGGTTCAGTGTTGCTTGCCTCAAAGCGAGCATAGAACACATTTAACTAGTCTGGTAGGCTTGCGTTGCTGGGAAGCTCACGGCTGGGTTTCAGTTGCATCCCATGAATGAAAGGAAAAAAAAACTGGCCCCTGTTGTCATTCCTCGCACTTGCTGATCATCATGACTTGCTTACATTTTTACAATTTGGTTATGCATTTCAGTTATATTATTTGTCCCTCCTCTTTTATTAAGAGATGGAGTCCAGACAGGCTACTTTAGGAAACTTTCTGAATGGACATTAGTTTTTCCAAACTGCCCCTATAATTATTATTTTTTAATTCAATTTGGTGATGTTCAACTTCAATTCATTAGCACAAAAATATTAATAGCCCAGTCTATGAATTCACTTCTAACTTACACATCTCTGTCTTCACTGTTCCCTTCTTGCACAATTCATGCATCTCCGCTGGCATCTCCAATGGCCTATCTCTCTTCCATCCTCTTTTAGCTCTTGAACCAGTTGTCTAGCCCAATGCATGTCCCAGAAGTAGCAATAATTTGGTCATTTATTTTGAGCTATTAAAAAATATACAATATGTATTTGAGGAAAGAAGCACCTTGCTCTTGCTTGGATATAAAATAGGCTACAGCGTTCACACAGTGAACTGGCAGGGAAGTTTGAATGGAGAGAACTTCTCTGGTGTGATGTGATCACATTGGCAGGTGGTAAAAAGGCAATAAGGGGAATCCTCTGTTCTCCCCGCGCCCAATGTTTACAATGAAATGTATTAGGCCTACATTAGAATGCCCAATGTTACAATGTTTCCAATCAAATTTATGAATTAAGTTAGAATGTTTTCCTATCAGTCTAATGTGCATAAACATTGTGACATGATGATAGCTGTGATGGTTATCAAATCAGGTTCAAATCCTCTGTTCTCCTCAAGCTCATTAATGAAAGAATGTCTCTTTGGCAAATGACAAGAGTGGCAAGTGGAATGTAACAGCTGAACAGAATCGGCAACCAGGCTAGATCCGACCCAATTTAGACCCGATTCTCTCTCATGTTTCGGGTCGGATCTGGTCCACCTCGGATCAGGTATTGATTTTGTTTTTAATGACCAGGTCCTGTCGGGGTCGGGTAAGAATTTGGTGTCCAAAATAGGGTTTGGGTCTTGTTTTTTTGACCCGAGAAGACCTCAACGTGACTTCTATTAATTCTGATTGTAGCCAATTCAGTTGCAGTCATTCTGTTACAGATGTTTTGGTAATTCTGTTACCGATTCGTTAACAGAATGACGTGTTTTAATCACTTAATAAATCATAAACCAAATGATCAGTAAAAATACTATAAGTAATTGATAGGTCTACCTTTACTTATGTGAACTTTAATTATCCTTCCTCCTCATTAAGGAGAACATTTAGAAAATATCTTAAAGAAATGCGGGTCTTTGGTAACAGAATGACAAGACACTAGGCAATATTTATTAAACTTACAGAAGACAAATAATTTCTGCAAAACGAAACATAAATGTTGATACTAGTTGGCAGGGGTCTTCAACATTATTCTGTTTTGATGTACTGTATTTCTAAACCTTTTAAGACCTTTTCTGCTATATATTTTTTCTAAGACCCCCTTTTCTGTCTGTGTGACCAGAAATCAAAGCCTTTTGCTTATTTCTAATTTTTAGGATGGAAAATGGTTTTATTTATGTATGCCTTTATTTCTCAAAAATAGCTTTCATTTGACACCAAATGTTATGTGCTCCTATGACCCTCACATGTTAGTGCTTATGGGGCTTTTTATATGGAAATGCCCCCCCCACACACACGTGCACGAACACACACAAACACACACATTCTCACATGCACGCACACGTGCGCGCGCACACACACACCTTCAATGTAAAACCCCTGAGTTGACTGAAGTTGTACACATATAAAGCATACAGCACACACACACACACACACACACACACACACACATATCACCTGGGTCTGGAAATGTACTGCTATACTCTTAAGACTCAGTTGGTCTCCCATTTCAGGTGGGTGACGTGATTTACTTAAAGCCTGGCTCCTTTGACAAACAGAGAGACTTGCCTCCTCCAATCATTTCTCAATAACAGCTTAAAACATAGAACTGACCATTTAAAGTTAAAATATGATGAACTAATTTACCTGCTAAGTATTTTCCGCTCTGTTCACTAACCTCTGAACAAAAGAACCACAAAACCCCAGCTTAAACCTCCCTCCATAGTATGGTACATCCAAGCCCTCTTTTTATGCTGAATAAAGCCACGTTTATCCAGACGTTTTTAACAGGACATCTTGTGTGCTGCTGACCTCTAGTCCAAAGTTAATGCTTCCTCTAAAGACACACAAACTCCACTACTTCCAAGAAGCCATACTGTATTTTTGTAGGACAGAGGGTCATGTCCCTAATCTCACCCGATTGGTCCAGAGAGGGACTAGTGGTGTGTCTGGCTCTACCTGAATGGTTAGAGAGTGGGTGTTGTCTGCCTCTGACCTGTAGACCAAAAGCCCTGCCCTCTTCAGTCAGAAATGCTGAACGTAGAAGTGGCTCTTAACCACTGATCTAAAATCAGTTTAGCCTACTCCCTATCATATCCATAACTACTAGGGGTATGAAGTCATTTCTGACCCTATATCAGTGTTTAAGTGCAACTTCTACCCTACTCTGTTAGAAACATCCCACTATTGAGCTGCTGCCCCTGGAAAACTTCCGGGCAATCAGCTCAGATAAACTGGTACTTTCTCCACTCTGAAGAAGCAATTTTCCTCCTGCAACACCCGCCACAAAAAACCAACTCCACCATTGCCTCTTGCTCAACTCTTTATAGGGGACCGTCCATTGTTTCTCTCTGTTCCTTACTGTGTCTCAATTTACTTCTCTGTCTCCATGTTTGTATATATCTTTCCCTCTGTGAACCTCTTTCTTTCCCTCTTTTTCTCTCTTTCTCTTGCTACCTCTGTTGGCAGTGTGTGTTTAATGTCTTCCATGTGAAGTATTTCCTGGACAGGACAGTGCAGTAGTCTCTGGAGCAGATGTGAAGCCTGTACAGAACTCTGATCACACACTAGACATCCAGAGTACACTGTCAACCACTGACCACGCTGGCGTTTGGTACACACTCACACACTCACACACTCACTCACTCACTCACTCACTCACTCACTCACTCACTCACTCACTCACTCACTCACTCACTCACTCACTCACTCACTCACTCACTCACTCACAAACAAACACAAACAAACACAAACAAACACACACCTATACAACAACACAGCATTTCATTTCACTTGCGTATACTATTATTTGTACAGTGAAGGCCATTGTCAGTCACGCAGAGACACTCACACACACACACACACACACACACACACACACACACACACACACACACATACTGGTTGACATGGCTGTGTTTACGGCCAGCTGGAGAGTAGCGACTGTCTCTAATCACTACATGCAGTTTCATTACATGCCCAGCCAGAGGATTACAAAACCATTGCCTGGAACTGCTGCACTGAATCCTCAGCATCCTTTCGCTCTCTCTCTCAGTGTGTGTGTGTGTGGGTGTGTGCGTGCGTGCATGCTCGCATATGTAGGGTTGCATAACTGAATGAGTATCTGTAGTTTTTATTTGTGTGTCTATTCGATGTGTGAGGAATCTTGTCTAGACCTCACACCCCACATCCAGCACTAATCTGGCTGCATAGGCCTGGTAATTACAGTACGAGCTGTCCATGAGCTCTCATAATTAGTCATAATGACAGTATGAAGCGTCTATGAGCTGTCATAGTTAGTTTTATGACTTTCTGTTAGTGTGAATGGTAGAGGTCTTGTCAACTGGAGGAAGGAAGGAGGACATGTTGTAGCTTTTAATGTGTATGTCTGCTGAGGGACTACACTCTGGGGAGTATAAACAAACCCAATATTGCTGAGTGGTGACTCCTCTCCTAAACAACAGAGACCTAGGCCGGGATTCCATCCGGTCATGGGTTAAAGGCATTGCGGCTTTTAAAGGCAATTTGGATTTGACATATGCAGTGTTTACCGTGAATGGGATCTCCTTGAAAGCGGGATAATTGCCTTTAAAAGCCTCAATGCCTATAACCCGCGATTGGATGGAATCACGGCCCTACTCCATGTTAGTGTTACCGTGCTGCCTGGGAGAGACCAACCACAGTTCATTGTTGTTACATATGATTCCAGACACCAAATGGACATAGTGTAGATACAGTAGGAGGTGATTAGAGAGAGCTCACTATGTAGATACAGTATTTAATCATTCTCTACTTTATTTAGTCTCTAGAGACAGAGAGAATTGACTGGAATAAAGCTATACTACAGTACTGTATGCATGGTACAAATAGCTTCCTGAAACGTGGACAGTGAGAAAGCATTGTAGTACGGATACAACTGTAACAATATAACACTAGTGCGATGATGATTTTCTGGAGCCTGTCTGCAATTTGCAGCGCGAGGCTGGCTCTGTTCTAATGAGGTGTTTCAGTAAGACTGAAGCTAATCGCTAACCACCGCTAGCTCAGCTAGCTCCAGCTAGGCCCACAGAGCTGAATTAGAGAGAGGATTGATGTTCAGGTCCACATTGAGCTGATTCCAGCACTAACAAACAACAGAAAAGTGTAGCATAGTATGCACAAAGTGTGCACAAACACACACACACACACTTACACATTGACAAACATGCAAACACACACCACAGCCATAGTGAGAGGGTGTGTGTTGCTGCCTGTCTATTTATATGTGTAAAAGATCCCAGTCTACCAGCTAAATGAAGGGGTTGGAAGAGCAGGAAAAACGTGTGTGTGTGGGTTCCTCTTCCCAAGAAATTCCTGGCATTCCCGGCTGCAACGCTCCGTGCATTCAGAAAGCCACAAGGCATTCACCCCGAAATGGGGATGTGGGTGTGTGGTGTGTGTGTGTGTTTGTTTTGGGTTTGTGTGAGAGACAGAGGGAGATGATCCCCTGTCCCCAAAAACAGGTGTCAATCCATCAGAGGCCTGTAATATTCCACTCATGAATATGAATGTGTATCTGCATGTCACCAGCTGCACTATGTTGGTTTTATAGATAGTTGTTTACCCTCTCCTCTTGAAAGTGCTCTCCATTTCCTCTCTTCTCCTTATCCTCTCTATCTTTCTTTCTTTCTCTTTCCCCATCTCCTCTCTTTTCCGTCTCCTCCCTCTCTATTGTCTTTCACTCTCTTTATCTCTCTCTCTCTTCCTTTCTGTCTCTCTCCTTTCAGTCTTTCAGTCTTTGATTCCCTCAATCACCCTCCCTCTCTCCTCCCACTAACACTGTAATTTAGTGGATCATAGAGTTTGGCCTCCCTCTAACAGTGGACAAACAGATTTCTGCCTTTGTATTTTAAGACAAGACTAAAAGCATTTCTCCCAGCCTGAAGGCCAGACAGGCCAGACAGTCTCACGGATGCCTCACTAACACCAGGACACACTGATTACAGAGCAGCGCAGGCTGACCGCGATTGACCGCAGCCCATTGACCGGTAACAAATGCTGTTGACTTTCAATGAGTACAGTTGACCGTGAATGAACCATTGATCCTGAAAGAAAACCGTTGATCCTGAAAGAATGTTGTTGACCGTGAATGACCACAATTGACCTCATCACCCACTATAATTGATAGTAAATTAATGCTTTTGACTGTGATCATGGCGATATCAAATGAACAGTGTAGACTGGAGAAAAAGCTATTGCCATATTTCCATAAGAGAGTTATGGGTTAGGGAGTTTTCCTCACTCTGACACTGTGGCACCTCCTGTTTGCATGAATAAACAATGTACTCTGTATGTTTGTTAGTACACTGTGTGCACTTAATGTCTGGAACGGATCAAATGGAATGGCATCAAACACATAGAAACGATGTGTTTGATACCATTCCACTGATTCTGCTCCAGTTACCACGAGCCCGTCCTCTGTCCAGCCATTACCACGGTGCGGCCAACCACCTGTGATACCTGTACGGTATCAGTGTGTGTAAGGCTAGAAAGTGGTGAGAGCCCATAGGGGGGTGTTGTCAGCCCACTCTTAAGCCCTATTCGCATGGGACTATATTACTAGAGAATGTTGGTATGTATTTATTTGCCGCAGAATGTCCGTTATTCCAGAGGACGATTCGGACTGGATTCGTTTTTTCCAAACTGCCCCCTGCATTTTTTAAATATTTTCAATAATTTGACAGTTTTTTTTTTTTCTTGGCCTGAAGATAATTCAACAAGTCCGGGCGATAACAGGCTACACTGATATTTCGAGCTTGGTTCCCAAGTTTCTAAACAATCTTTGGTATAGTGTCGCCATAATAGTTGAATTGAGGAAGTGTGATCATAATCATTAGGATATTTTAGCGAGCCACAGTAGTAGAAGACGTACTAAATGCCCACCCAGCCTTCAGATGTGAGCTAAACAGCGCACTATGGATGAGAATGTGAACTTGTCATTTCCAAATGTTTAGCTCAGTTGTATGCTGCTTTGCAATCTATTAACAGCAAGAGTATTAAATAGGCGCAATGTTTTTTTATGATGGATTTGGCGATGTTCAATTAATTCGCACAAAACGGATAAACAAAATAATTCACTGTGAAAGTTAATAGAGGGCTTGCAGTTGATCTAGAATGCCTCCTGTCGGCCATGTTGGAAGACCACCGCATTCATTCTTCTGACAACAGCCACGGTCATTTTCTGTGGAGTATTTGGCTGCTCTAACAAGGCAGGAAAGACAACGGTAAAAAAATATGTTTACAGATTCCCCGCAATCATGAAACACCATTGGTGACACCAATGAGATAAGACTGAAGAACTGTCAGAAAAGCAAAAAAAACTTTTTGCCCGTCAAGACCTGAACCCAGACAGCTGTCAATACAGGATTTGCTAGGGTCATTTCATCACTGGTAAGTCAAGTGTGATCGATTTCAAGTTTAGTTTCGCTGTTATGCTAACCAGGTGTTAACAACAACACTAAGTTAGCCAAAATTAGCTAGCTTGATAGCTTGTAGTCTAGCTATTAGCATGTGTCGCGTGAGTTTAAAGTTTTAGGGAAGCAATTTTTTCACCATAAAAATGCCCTCTATAACAAAGGATTGCATACCTCTATCGTCGCATTTGCAGACTAATGTAAGCCTACTATTCCTAATGTGATGAGTAGATTGGATAGTGATAATTTAGACCTATTAATAAGCATAGGTTTATAGGCTATATCAGAGACGTTTCTTTCCTTCGCACAGGAAAAATGTGGCCTTTTCTACTACACTTTATATGACTGGAGACATTAGCAGAATTTTTTATACGACGGTAGGCCTACTCAACTAACACTGACAACAGATCAATAAAAACGACCTCGTCTTGAAAGCAACCATGTAATCTAGGCCGAAAAGGGGTCCTAAAAGAGATACAGCTTTTGTCAAATTAACATAAAAAGTTATAGTTTTGCATTTTAGCTAACCCAAACTTTTTTCCTAACCTTAATCTAATTCTCCTAACCTGCTGCGTAAATTCTCTTAATCTGCCATGAAATGTTAAATATTAGGTTCATTTGACAAAATCTGGATCCCTTCTAGCCATGACCACAAGATGCAAATTGTACAATATGACGTCCATATAGCCTGGAGGACATTATTGTCCCAAGAAAACTCCAGTGGTTATCATATATATATACAGTGGGGAGAACAAGTATTTGAGACACTGCCGATTTTGCAGGTTTTCCTACTTACAAAGCATGTAGAGGTCTGTAATTTTTATCATAAGTACACTTCAACTGTGAGAGACGGAATCTAAAACAAAAATCCAGAAAATCACATTGTATGATTTTTAAGTAATTCATTTGCATTTTATTGTATTATTATTATTTATTATTATTTATCATTTTATTTATTATTTACTGGCTGCCCTCGTAAAACTGACTATCCTACCGATCCTTGACTTCGGCGATGTCATTTACAAAATAGCCTCCAACACTCTACTCAGCAAATTGGATGTAGTCTATCACAGTGCCATCCGTTTTGTCACCAAAGCCCCATATACTACCCACCATTGTGACCTGTACGCTCTCATTGGCTGGCCCTCACTACATATTCGTCGCCAAACCCACTGGCTCCAGATCATCTATAAATCACTGCTAGGCAAATCTCCGCCTTATCTTAGCTCATTGGTCACCATAGCAACACCCACCCATAGTATGCGCTCCAGCAGGTATATCTCACTGGACATTCCCAAAGCCAACACCTCCTTTGGCCGCCATTCCTTCCGGTTCTCTGCTGCCAATGACTGGAACGAACTGCAAAAATCTCTGAAGCTGGAGACTCTTATCTTCCTCACTAACTTTAAGCATCAGTTGTCAGAGCAGCTTACCGATCACTGCACCTGTACACAGCCCATCTGTAATTAGCCCACCCAACTACCTCATCCCCATATTGTTATTTATTTTGCTTATTTAAAAAAATAACCCAGTATCTCTATTTGCACCCCAGTATCTCTATTTGCATATAATCTTCTGCACATCTATCACTCCAGTGTTAATACTAAATTGTAATTATTTTGCACTATGGCCTATTTATTGCCTTACCTTCATAACTTACTACATTTGCACACACTGTATATAGATTTTCTATTGTATTATTGACTGTACGTTTTGTTTATCCCATATGTAACTCTGGGTTGTTGTTTTTACCGCTCTGCTTTGCTTTATCTTGGCCAGGTTGCAGTTGTAAATGAGAACTTGTTCTCAACTGGCTTACCTGGTTAAATAAAGGTGAAATAAAAAATAAAATAATTATAGAGACATACCCCCAAGAGACTTGCAGCTGTAATTGCTGCAAAAGGTGGCTCTACAAAGTATTGACTTTGGGGGGGGGTGGGGGGGGGGGGGGGTGAATAGTTATGCACGCTCATGTTTATGTTATTTCTTGTTTGTTTCACAATAAAACATATTTTGCATCTTCAAAGTGGTAGGCATGTTGTGTAAATCAAATGAAACAAACCCCCCAAAATATCAATTTTAATTCCAGGTTGTAAGGCAACAAAATAGGAAAAATGCAGAGGGGGTTGAATACTTTCGCAAGCCACTGTAATGTAATTTGGAACGTGTAAAAGACTATTGTTGATATTGTAAACATACTGTACTTTAATTATACACTATATTGTTGTATGGGTGAAATGAAAAGTATTTTGTCATCTCTGCTTTGCCTAGCCCCATTGAAAAGTATGTATTATAGCCCAACTATTGTCATTATTTTACAATTTAAACACATTTAGCATAGACAATGTCATTGTTGTGGTAGTCTTAGGCAAACCATCTTCATTATCACAGTGGCACCTCCAAGTGCCACTCAGACCTTCTGGGGTAAAGGTATCTGGCATTGAACTTGGTAGTAGTAGTTGTGTGTATGTTTTAAGCTGATCCCATCATCTCCTGCTTCCAGACATTTTACCACCTAGATTACAAAGGTTGGATTTGCACTAAAATATTTAATGTCAGCACAAGGCATGTACATAATCTAGTATAATGATTAGCTTCATACATTGTCTACCGGTATTGTCTTTAAATTGAGAAAATATAGCTGAACAATGTAAACAATGTGTGAGTTAAGCTATTCTCTACTTCAGATGCACAATGTCAAGGGGTGCATTGCAAATGCCCATAAGGCTAATGCCATCATACTGTAGACCAGTGGTTCCAACTTCGGTCCCTGAGTACCCCAAACAGACAGTTTTATTGTATCCCTGGACAAATACACCTGATTCAACTTGTCAACTAATCATCAGGCCCTCAATGAGTTGAATCAGGTATGTTTGTCCGGGGATACAACAAACATTTGTGCTGTTGGGGGTACTCAAGGACTGGAGTTGGGAACCACTGCTGTAGGACTATGGCTGCATTGGCATTGCATTCCATTATCAGCTGCAAAATGGGCTGATATCCTGAAAATTTTTTGACTATCAAATAAAACTAATTGGAGAGCTTATAACTGAATAAAAAGGTAATGGTCATTTGAGAATACAACACAGAAACACAGACAAATTAGAGACAGATTCCCTTCCCCTCTTTATTGCAGGATTGTGATCTGTTAAAAATTAAAACAAGAATCAACACTATTTCATATAATTTCAAAGTGTACAAGTAAGCTAACTCAAATGTAAAGGTTAGACATTTTAGTAACAAGTAGGCTATTACCACTAAAGCATAATTTCAGGTGAACAAAAAAAAGTCAATACCAGAGGTGGCCAACTTCACTCCACTGATCCCTGATCTACTGGGTGAGCAGACTTCCATTCCAGCCCAGCAATAACACACTTGAATATTAACTAATTCGGTTTGATACATTGAATCAGGTGTGTTAGTGCTGAGCTGGAACATAATTGTGCACACCCAGCAGGGTTGGCCTGCTCTAGTTGTAATACATTGTGTGTGACTTTTAAACTGTATTTTTGTTCATAAAATTTGCCAACATAGGAACACATATAATCCATGGTACCAAGGATGTACCATTATTCTCTTGGGACATTCATTGGGACCTCTTCATTTGCAGATAGGGTTTGACGGCTCTCTGTATCTGAGGACAGAAAACATCACAAAGAAACAGGCTGCATTATATTTAAAAAATGACACAGCTCTTAATAGTATGTTGCTATATCTGTCTGTCCTCAGTGTTTCTCGTTAAGGACTGGAACTGGAGAATATATTCATAATTTCCTCCCACAAAGGTAGTACTCTATCCAGAGTAGCCTACTGTCCCTTCTCTGACAGCTGGAACTGCTAGCTAATCATTTCACCCTCTTCCATGGTTGTTAGCTAGCTAGTTACCTAGCTACAAATGCATTTAGTTACAACGATAACTACATCAAGATAGCTAGATAATTAGCTAATATGATGTTAGCAAGCTGGTGATATTTAATTCACATAGCTAGCTAGTGTATACAGTATGTAAAGTTAGCTAACTACGGTAGCAAACATTACGTTAGCAGCTCATTTGAGTTAGCCTGCACACTAAGTTTCTGAAGTAAGCTAGCTAATAATACATCATTTTTGATCATTTTCAAAATATATTTACTTACTTGAATAGGTTACCCCACTGCCTCAGTTTAATGGACAGTCTTCCCAAAATTTCCGGTGGTAGCAGAACGCTGCCAGCCATGTGGACTATTGGAGGCATCCAACAGACTGACTCTGGTCTTCCAACATGGCGCCTGGCAGTGTTGTAGTATTTGAGACCGGTCTTGAGACCACATATCGAGTGTCTCGGTCTTGTCTTGGTGTCGGATACATTTGTACACCGTCTTGACTCGGTCTCGGACAGTGAGAACTCATAATTTCTTCCCGAGACCAGTTAAATAAAAACATCCTAATTATCAGCTTTCTTTCAGTCAGCGCATACAACCGCTTTGCCAGGCCAAATATCTTAACAGCCTTTACAGTGCCTTCGGAAAATATTCAGACCCCTTGACTTTTTCCACATTTTGTTACGCTGCAGCCTTATTCTAAAATTGATTAAATAAATCAAATCCTCAGCAATCTACACACAATACCCCATAATGACAAAGCAAAAACATGTTTTTAGAAATTTTTGCAAATGTATTCAAAATAAAAAGCAGAAATACCTTATTTACATATGTATTCAGATCCTTTGCTATGAGGCTTGAAATTGAGCTCAGGTGCATCATGTTTACATTGATCATCCTTCAGATGTTTCTAAGACTTGATTGGAGTCTACCTGTGGTAAATCCAATTGATTGGACATGATTTGGAAAGGCACACACCTGTCTATATAAGGTCCCACAGTTGACAGTGCATGTCAGAGCAAAAACCAAGCCATGAGGTCGAAGGAATTGTCCGTAGAGCTCTGAGACAGGATTGTGTCAAGGCACAGATCTGGTGAAGGGTACCAAAACATTTCTGCAGCATTGAAGGTCCCCAAGTACACAGTGGCCTCCATCATTCTAAATTGGAAGAAGTTTGGAACCACCAAGACTCTTCCTAGAGCTGGCCGCCCGACCAAACTGAGCAATCGGGGGAGAAGGGCCATGGTCAGGGAGGTGACCAAGAACCCGATGGTCACTCTGACCGAGCTCTAGAGTTCCTTTGTGGAGATGGGAGAACCTTCCAGAAGGACAACCATCTCTGCAGCACTCCACCAATCAGTCCTTTATGGTAGAGTGGCTAGATAGAAGCCACTCCTCAGTAAAAGGCACATGACAGCCTGCTTGGAGTTTGCCAAGAGGCACCTAAAGATCTCCGACCATGAGAAACAAGATTCTCTGGTCTGATGAAACCAAAATTGAACTCTTTGGCCTGAATGCCAAGTGTCACGTCTGGAGGAAACCTGGCACCATCCCTACGGTGAAGCATGGTGGTGGCAGCATCATGCTGTGGGGATATTTTTCAGCGGCAGGGACTGCGAGACTAGTCAGGATCGAGGCAAAGATGAACGGAGCAAAGTACAGAGAGATCCATGATGCTCCAGAGCTGCTCCAGAGCTGCTCCAGAGCGCTCAGGGCCTCAGACTGGGGCAAAGGTTCACGTTCCAACAGGACAACGACCCTAAGCACACAGCCAAGACAATGCAGGAGTGGCTTCGGGACAAGAGTGGCCCAGCCAGAGCCCGGACTTGAAACCGATCGAACCGATCTCTGGAGAGACCTGAAAATAGCTGTGCGGCAACACTCCCCATCCAACCTGACAGAGCTTGAGAGGATCTGCAGAGAAGAATGGGAGAAACTCCCCAAATACAGGTGTTCCAAGCTTGTAGCGTCATACCCAAGAACACTCAATGCTGTAATCGCTGCCAAAGGTGCTTCAACAAAGTACTGAGTAAAGGGTCTGAATACTTATATAAATAGTATTTCTACATGTCACGAGAATTTTGTTATCTCAATGGTTGAAGTCAACTACTTCTTAAATCTTTGAATAATTCCCAGAGGTTGTAAATCTCTAGTTTAAATAATGAATTCAAAAAAGACCCCTTTCTGCAATGGTTATTCATGAGAGCGCTCTGGCCCAAAATGGGCGCACAGTCTTTTTATACACACACGTCAGAGGAAAACTCCCACCCCGCTTTAGGCGGGCTGTATTTTTCCACTGTACACATATCAATCATTATCATATTCTGCAACATGTTTCATAATCTTTTCCAAGCCTAATGTCTACAATTATTTCCCTTCCCTGAGTTGGGAGGCCTATTTCCTATTATTGGTTTCACCGTTGTCACAAGTTGTCTGTCGACAGTTCTCCTTCTCCTTTATTGTCTGACCTAACTCCTACTTATATTTATAAATAGTAACACAATGTCATAATCTTAACTTGTCCTACGCACACACATTACTAGATAATAGTCTCATGATTCTAACACATTTCACACAGTTTCGGAGTGTAATAATTAGTCATTACCAAATTCTTCTATCACTACACTTGTTTTTGCTTTGTCATTATGGGGTATTGTGTGTAGATTGATGAGGAAAAAAAACAATTCAATCAATTTTAGAATAAGGCTGAAACGTAACAAATGTGGAAAATGTTAAGGGGTCTGAATACTTTCCGAAGGCACTGTATATGATAGACATGTTTGCGCAGTGGTGAACCTATAGGCCTTCAGTGTGTGACAGGTAAGTGATTCTGAAAGGACAGCAACCGTAATACCAGAACACTCATGTAGGAGAGTGCACTTTTTGTAAAACACAAAGGGCCAGTGGTGTAGTGGAGTGTATACGCAGGTATAAACCATATACCCACTTATTTTTCAGTGGGCATTGCTTATACTCACTTCTTAATTCCTACTTATGCGTATCAAATTAGTGTAGCGGAGGTATACGATTTATCAATTACGTAGTACAATAGATAAATCGAAGCACATGAAATATAGTCACATGCGCGCCACACACAGCCAAGTTTCAGCGGAATATCATCTGCAGGCAGCAAGAGTGTGCACCTCTCAACTGGTTTTGGCATGGAGCCGGTAGGGTAGGAAAGATGTTTCAATTGATGATATCTACTAGTAAATGCTAACTAAGGCAACAATGGGTATGAAAAAACAGGTACTGAAAATGTTTATTCCGAAGTGTTGGTTAGTAGGCTATTTGTGATGTGTTAGCTGTTTGCAACTGGGGCGTAGACATGGATGGGCCTGGGTGGACAGAGGCCCACCCACTGGGGAGCCAGGTCCTGATAGGCCCACCCAATAAGATAGATGTGGTTTAAGCGTTGCTATGGATTAGACTATCACATTTATGTATTTTTTCTATAAAATAAATGTGATTTTTTGAATCTGAAAAATCTATTGGAAAAAATCTTTAAAAAACATTGGAAAATATAGGATTTTTCACACAGGGTCTTTCCTTCGCTGGGCGGGCCGTTTGGGAACTTTTTGTCAAAATTAGAGTATACCCACTTCTCCAGGCACCACTACACCCCTGCATAGGGCCGATGGAAAGACAGCAGTCACACACAGCATGATGTTAAAGGATAAGCAGTCCATAAACTCTGACATAATAAGCCAGTTGGTCCCAATCATAAGAATACAAAAACCATTAAGCGTTTCCCAATCGAAATGTACAACTATTACTTCCCATTGCAAAAAAACATTTAATGTTTAGCACACAAAGTAACTGGTGACCTAAAGTTTAAAGTGGAACTGACAGCGCTTTAACTACTTTGCAGATATGAAACAAACAGATGATCATAATATCAGTCAAAAATATCAAATTCCCAGTTTATGCTACAAAACCACATCTAAAAATAGGTTCTATTTTGCTCCATTTTACTTGAAGTACACAAAGAAATTGTTGGCAGAATAGATGGATGCAGTTCAATGCATGATTATATAATTCACCAATACATTGCTATCAGGTTGTAAATTACAGCTGGCCTGGTACATGGTTTGCTGCCTCCATTCGGGATGCACTGTTTCAGTTTCAATGACTCAATATTCTGAACAAAAACGGACGAATGTCACTAAGGCTGGGAATGTCAATACAATCAAACTAGCATGGGCAATGATCACAAGTCAGTCATAGCGTGACTAACAGGCTAGCATATCTATTTATGTAGCATGCTAAAAAAACACAGAGCCTAACGTTAGCTAGATAGCAAGCTAGCTAACTGCTAGGAGGATGTCATTTCATGCCATTGGAGGAGAGAGTGAGTGACTGACTTTTTCCCCTCATTGTTTTTCGGTGGCTATACACAGCTAGAGATGCAAGAGGAGACGGTTAGCTAGCAAGAACTACAGTTAGCATATCTCTTGCGTTCGCAAATTCACTCTGGCTATCTACTCCGATTTCAGAGCACTCTCGTCTGAGTGTGCTAGAGCGCAGAACAACTGATGAATTTACGAACGTGCAACACATTTACATTTACATTTTAGTCATTTAGCAGACGCTCTTATCCAGAGCGACTTACAGGAGCAATTAGGGTTAAGTGCCTTGCTCAAGGGCACATTTACGTCATTTAGCAGACGCTCTTATCCAGAGCGACTTACAAATTGGTGCAATCACCCTATAGCCAGTGGGATAACCACTTTACACTTTTTTTTTTTTGTGGGGGGGGGTAGAAGGATTACTTTATCCTATCCCAGGTATTCCTTAAAGAGGTGGGGTTTCAAATGTCTCCGGAAGGTGGTGAGTGACTCCGCTGTCCTGGCGTCGTGAGGGAGCTTGTTCCACCATTGGGGTGCCAGAGCAGCGAACAGTTTTGACTGGGCTGAGCGGGAACTATGCTTCCGCAGAGGAAGGGAGCCAGCAGGCCAGAGGTGGATGAACGCAATGCCCTCGTTTGGGTGTAGGGACTGATCAGAGCCCGAAGGTACGGAGGTGCCGTTCCCCTCACTGCTCCATAGGCAAGCACCATGGTCTTGTAACGGATGCGAGCTTCAACTGGAAGCCAGTGGAGTGTGCGGAGGAGGGGGGTGACGTGAGAGAACTTGGGAAGGTTGTCAGTAAACGTAGGCAAAGAAAGTAATAGTTAGTCAAGAATGCTCTAGATAACATGTAAACAGGCTAACCAGCTCTGCTAAGGCGAGTAAAATGGTCAGAGTGAGGTTTTCTCACATCTGTGTCTGAAAGTAGCTTAGCTAGCTAGCCAACTTTAGCCAGTTAGCTTGGGTGCTTGGTTGGGACAAGCTGCAGAAAGACGAGGAGGCTACAATTCCCCATCGTTTATCAGTGCAATTTTGACGGACAACTAGCTGAAAAAGTGTATCTAATGTTCCTTCATTAGATTTTAGCTCATCTTGCTCTGGCTAGCATTAGTTGTTGATCTCGTTGTTGTTGATGTGCATAACTGACGGAGAGAGAGCCTACCTTTTCATGGTTGTTTGATCAATAGGACTGTAAAGTTCCAAAATGTTAGAGGACTCCCGTGGTAACATATTTGCAGAAATTCATTCAGGTGTATTTGACCCCTCTGCAAAACATGACTTAGTACTTGGTGGCAAAACCCTTGTTGGCAATCACAGAGGTCAGACGTTTCTTGTAGTTGGCCACCAGGTTTGCACACATCTCAGGAGGGATTTTTTTATTTTCTTTGCTGATCTTCTCCAAGTCATTAAGGTTTTCATGGCTGACGTTTGGCAACTCGAACCTTCAGCTCCCTCCACAGATTTTCTATGGGATTAAGGTCTGGAGACTGGCTAGGCCACTCCAGGACCTTAATGTGCTTCTTCTTGAGCCACTCCTTTGTTGCCTTGGCTGTGTGTTTCTGGTCATTGTCATGCTGGAATACCCATCCACGATCCATTTTCAATGCCCTGGCTGAGGGAAGGAGGCTCTCACCCAAGATTTGACGGTACATGGCCCCGTCCATCATCCCTTTGATGCGGTGAAGTTGTCCTGTCCCCTTAGCAGAAAAACACCCCCAAAGCATAATGTTTCCACCTCCATGTTTGACGGTGGGGATGGTGTTCTTGGGGTCATAGGCATCATTCCTCCTCCTCCAAACACGGCGAGTTGAGTTAATGCCAAAGAGCTCGATTTATGTCTCATCTGACCACAACACTTTCACCCAGTTCTCCTCTGAATCATTCAGATGTTCATTGGCAAACTTCAGACAGGCCTGTATATGTGCTTTCTTGAGCAGGGAGACCTTGCGGGCGCTGCAGGATTTCAGTCCTTCACGGCGTAGTGTGTTACCAATTGTTTTCTTGGTGACTATGGTCCCAGCTGCCTTGCGATCATTGACAAGATCCTTCCGTGTAGTTCTGGGCTGATTCCTCACCGTTCTCATGATCATTGCAACTCCACGAGGTGAGATCTTGCATGGAGCCCCAGGCCGAGGGAGATTTGACAGTTATTTTGTGTTTCTTCCATTTGCGAATAATCACACCAACTGTTGTCACCTTCTCACCAAGCTGCTTGGCGATGGTCTTGTAGCCCATTCCAGCCTTGTGTAGGTCTACAATCTTGTCCCTGACATCCTTGGAGAGCTCTTTGGTCTTGGCCATGGTGGAGAGTTTGGAATCTGATTGATTGATTGCTTCTGTGGACAGGTGTCTTTTATACAGGTAACAAACTGAGATTAGGAGCACTCCCTTTAAGAGTGTGCTCCTAATCTCAGCTCGTTACCTGTATAAAAAGACACCTGGGAGCCAGAAATCTTTCTGATTGAGAGGGGGTCAAATACTTATTTCCCTCATTAAAATGCAAATTAATTTATAACATTTTTGACATGCGTTTTTCTGGATTTTTTTGTTGTTATTCTGTCTCTCACTGTTCAAATAAACCTACCATTAAAATTATAGACTGATCATTTCTTTGTCAGTGGGCAAACGTACAAAATCAGCAGGGGATCAAATACTTTTTTCCCTCACTGTATATGAACAGATGTTAATAAGACTTCTTTTTGCTAAAATGCTGTCAGTTCCATGTTAAATGCAACAATGTTTCACACACATAAGTTATTTTCAAAGAGATGGCTAACAACAGCAAGCACGCTGCAATAAAAAACACAGTTCCACTCACCAGATGATGATCATTTGAAACTTAACTTCTTGTTGAAAGTTATTCTTGAAAAGGGAGAAACTTACAAATTAGCAACAACATCCTCTTTGATAACACCTGCTGCAGCCACTACAAACTAGCCGACAACAAAAGCTAGCTAGCTAGACCGTGGGAAAACTACTGCTCGCTATTGCGCAGTAAGCTGTTGGCCTTCAAGAAGGCAGAAGTTGCCATGTGTTTTTGTCAAAACGGTCCCAGTCATTAAGTCAAAATGTGATTGGGTGATTCCACTGTCACTCCTAACTTTTGCCCTAATACAGATGAATGGCAGATGCCTTTATCTAGCTTCTGATGGCCTAGCCAATGGCTGATTTCGCTAGCTAAAGACCAGCAAAGAAAAATTCTGATTGGATCTTTCTTCTCTTCAGTGTTATCCCTTTCCTTTCCAACAAAAACTGAAGAGGTTAAATCAGAACATAAAAATATAATTATTATTATTTGTATATTATTATAATCATTAGAAATACTGGACATTTTGAACTCTTATTATGGTGGTGATTTGACAAAATTTGACAAAATTACAATCATGGTCTTGAATTGGACTCACATTTTTCTGGTCTCGGTCTCAGCAAAATAGCAAAGAAATACATATACAATATGGTCAAAAGTTTTAGAACACCTACTCATTCAAGGGTTTTTCTTTCTTTTTACTATTTTCCACATTGTAGAATAATAGTGAAGACATCAAAACTATGAAATAACACATATGGAATCATGTAGTAACCAAAGAAGTGTTAAACAAATCAAAATATATTTTATATTTGAGATTCTTCAAATAGCCACCATTTGCCTTGATGACAGCTCTGCACACTCTTGGCATTCTCTCAACCAGCTTCACCTGGAATGCTTTTCTAACAGTCTTGAAGGAGTTCCCACATATGCTGAGCACTTATTGGCTGATTTTCCTTCACTCTGTGGTCCGACTCATCAAAAGCCCTCTCAATTTGGTTGTGGTCGGGGGATTGTGGAGGCCAGGTCATCTGATGCAGCACTTTATCACTCTCCTTCTTGTTAAAATAGCCCTTACACAGCCTGGATGTGTTTTGGGTCATTGTCCTCTTGATAAACAAATTATAGTCCCACTAAGCCCAATCCAGATGGGATGGCATATTGCTGCAGAATGCTGTGGTAGCCATGCTGTTTAAGTGTGCCTTGAATTCTAAATAAAATCACAGACAGTGTCACCAGCAAAGCACCCCCACACCATAACACCCCCTCCTCTATGCTTTACGATGGGAAATACACATGCAGAGATCATCCATTCACAACAAAAAATCTCAAATTTGGACTCCAGACCAACACACACAGACACACTGAATTATATTTCCACCGGTCTAATGTCCATTGCTCGTGTTTCTTGGGCCAAGCAAGTCTCTTCTTCTTATTGGTGTCCTTTAGTAGTGTTTTTTTTGCAGCAATTAGACCATGAAGGCTTGATTCACAGTCTCCTCAGAACAGTTGTTGTTGAGATGTGTCTGTTACTTGAACTCTGTGAAGCATTTATTTGGGCTGCAATTTCTGAGGCTGGTAACTCTAATGAACTTATCCTCTGCAGCAGAGGTAACTCTGGGTCTTCCATTCCTGTGGTGGTCCTCATGAGAGCAAGTTTCATCACAGTGCTTTATGGTTTTTGTGACTGCACTTGAAGAAACTTTCAAAGTTCTTGAAATGTTCCGTATTGACTGACCTTCATGTATTAAGGTAATGATGGACTGTCATTTCTCTTTGCTTATTTCAGCTGTTCTTGCCATAATATGGACTTGGTCTTTTACCAAATAGGGCTATCTTATGTGTACCCCCCCCACCTACCTTGTCACAACACAACCGATTGACTCAAACGCATTAAGAAGGAAAGAAATTCCACAAATTAACTTTTAACAAGGCACACCTGTTAATTGAAATGCATTCCAGGTGACTACCTCATGAAGCTGGTTGAGAGAATGCAAAGAGTGTGCAAAGCTATCATCAAGGCAAAAGGTGGCTATTTGAAGAATCTCAAATATGAAATATATTGATTTGTTTAACACTCTTTTCCGTTCCTGACTGTGCTGCTGCTGCATTGTGGGGGTGTTGCCTAGGCAACTGAAGACTCATTTGCTACAACACCTTGCTTGTTTCAGCAAAAAAGTTTAATCACGTTGTTAAGAGTCCACGTTAGTGCAGAAACTGATTGAATCACATGAATGCCGGCCATCCCGTCTCGTCTTCAGTCAGCTTCTTTTTTTTTTTTTTTTTTACGGTTATGATGGTTATTTTATTTTCTTGACGGTTTTCATCCATAACTGTCGGTTACACGGTTATGCGGTAATTGTGCCAGCCCTAGTCTGTGTGTGTCTGTGTGTGTCTGTGTGTGTGCAAGCATACAGTGGGGAGAACAAGTATTTGATACACTGCCGATTTTGCAGGTTTTCCTACATACAAAGCATGTAGAGGTCTGTAATTTTTATCATAGGTACACTTCAACTGTGGGAGACGGAATCTAAAACAAAAATCCAGAAAATCACATTGTATGATTTTTAAGTAATTAATTTGCATTTTATTGCATGACATAAGTATTTGATCACCTACCAACCAGTAAGAATTCTGGCTCTCACAGACCTGTTAGTTTTTCTTTAAGAAGCCCTCCTGTTCTCCACTCATTACCTGTATTAACTGCACCTGTTTGAACTCGTTACCTGTATAAAAGACACCTGTCCACACACTCAATCAAACAGACTCCAACCTCTCCACAATGGCCAAGACCAGAGAGCTGTGTAAGGACATCAGGGATAAAATTGTAGACCTGCCACAAGGCTGGGATGGGCTACAGGACAATAGGCAAGCAGCTTGGTGAGAAGGCAACAACTGTTGGCGCAATTATTAGAAAATGGAAGAAGTTCAAGATGACGGTCAATCACCCTCGGTCTGGGGCTCCATGCAAGATCTCACCTCGTAGGGCTTCAATGATCATGAGGAAGGTGAGGGATCAGCCCAGAACTACATGGCAGGACCTGGTCAATGACCTGAAGAGAGCTGGGACCACAGTCTCAAAGAAAACCATTAGTAACAACTACGCCGTCATGGATTAAAATCCTGCAGCGCACTCAAGGTCCCCCTGCTCAAGCCAGCGCATGTCCAGGCCCGTCTGAAGTTTGCCAATGACCATCTGGATGATCCAGAGGAGGAATGGGAGAAGGTCATGTGGTCTGATGAGACAAAAATATAGCTTTTTGGTCGAAACTCCACTCGCCGTGTTTGGAGGAAGAAGAAGGATGAGTACAACCCCAAGAACACCATCCCAACCGTGAAGCATGGAGGTGGAAACATCATTCTTTGGTGATGCTTTTCTGCAAAGTGGACAGGACGACTGCACCGTATTGAGGGGAGGATGGATGGGGCCATGTATCGCGAGATCTTGGCCAACAACCTCCTTCCCTCAGTAAGCGCATTGAAGATGGGTCATGGCTGGTTTTTCCAGCATGACAACGACCCGAAACACACAGCCAGGGCAACTAAGGAGTGGCTCCGTAAGAAGCATCTCAAGGTCCTGGAGTGGCCTAGCCAGTCTCCTTACCTGAACCCAATAGAAAATCTTTGGAGGGAGCTGAAAGTCCGTATTGCACAGCGACAGCCCCGAAACCTGAAGGATCTGGAGAAGGTCTGTATGGAGGAGTGGGCCAAAATCCCTGCTGCAGTGTGTGCAAACCTGGTCAAGACCTACAGGAAACATATGATCTCTGTAATTGCAAACAAAGGTTTCTGTACCAAATATTAAGTTCTGCTTTTCTGATCTATCAAATGCAATAAAATGCAAATTAATTACTTAAAAATCATACAATGTGATTTTCTGGATTTTTGTTTTAGATTCCGTCTCTCACAGTTGAAGTGTACCTATGATAAAAATTGCAGACCTCTACATGCTTTGTAAGTAGGAAAACCTGCCAAATCAGCAGTGTATCAAATACTTGTTCTCCCCACTGTATGTGTGTAGGTGTGTGTGAATTTCCAAGGATTAGTTCAAAGGATTATAACAGAATTGTGAATGACGGTGACTGGGCAGGCATGTTGCAGTTGCATCTCTCCTTCCCAATGTCTCTGTCAGTCTTTCCCTTACCACTTACTGGAGTCATGCTGGCCACCCTGATGCTTGGGTTGTCTGTGTGACATGGTCAGGATGTTGTGACTGAGGAAAAGTAGAGAAGAGAAGAAAGGAGAATAACAGAATAGCACACAGAAGCTGATGGATGAGAAATTGTTTCCTTGTGGTTGTGTTGGCACACCGTGTAACACTCAGGTGTGTGTATGTGTGCAAGCATGTCTGTGTCTTTCTGTGTGTGTGTATGTGTGTGGGAGAGAGAGAGGGAGAGAGAGAATAATCCTCCGGTCACATCTCTCCGCTGATGAACGCAGCATACTTTCAGATAGCTCCAGATTCAGTCTCATATCAACTGCAGTACTCTATTTCTCCACTTTACCTTAAAGGGGAATTTCATCCTGGGGGATCCTGGGTTTGTTTTGATCATATCCAAGGGATTTCCAGGTCAGTGAGATGTGTGTTCACACATAATTGGCCATGAAGGGGGTGGGACTGGGCTTTGCGCGCCGAACAAGATCTGAAAATAAGTGTCCTGCTTTGTGGCTTTTTGCACAACCTCTGTTATACTGATCGCACTATACGTTTTTTTGTGTTTAGATATGGTTGTCCTTGTTTGATAGAGCCATTGGACGTCTTTCAGCGATGTTCCTATCGGCAGATTCATTGCTAAATATACAAGGTGACACATTTTTTCCAGTCTCTGAAATACTACAACTCGTGTTGGGCGGTGCTTCCTGCTCTGGACCCGTCCCTCCCCCAAGACGGGCTTTTTTGAAAGTGAGGTGGACACAACACAAAGTCCTCTTGGCAAAACTGAAAGAACTGACCAGACTGCAATGGCTTCATGTTATTCCTCTCATCAACACAAATCCGACGATGGAGCATTGTTTTATGTTCTAATATGTACATGGGGACATTCAACTATACATTATTCAAGCAGAATATAGCAAAGAGGATTCGAAACAAAGAGTTGGATTTAGCTAGAAGCTCAGCTACAGCCGATGCTAGCACCAAGAGGGCAGATGACAAATACGGTAACTAAGTAAGTTATTTTTCATGCAAGCCACCTAGCTAGCTAACTTTAGTTTATCTACTGAAACCCATATTGTGTATTGCTGGCTAACATACTATTGTGTTACAGTGAGGGGAAATTAATTTGTATCTTTGCTAACACAGGTAGCTAGCTAATTAGCTAGTCTAGCTAGCCATCTATGTTAGTTAAACAGCTACCGGTAGCCATATCAATGACTAAAAAGAGAAGAGGTTTTACAATCAGAGATCTATTGTATCTCGATTGTAAAACCTCTTCTCTTTTTAGTCGTTGATATGGCTACTAACCAGCAAGCTACTAATGTTACAACCAGCCACCTGAAACAATAATACAACAATTTACTGTTGTAAATCTCTAAAAATAATAAGCTGGTTTTGCTAGAAAAATATTTGCCTAGCATGCCTGATAGAGATGGCTGCCTACCTAGGTACATTTGTACGGTCTGGTCACTGTGCAAAAGTTGAGGGTTATGCCATATTTCTTTCTATTAGGCTAGATATTTTTATAAATGTAATATCTGTGCCTGTATGTAATATCTGTGCCCACATGTATGCATGTTCAATTAGCCTACCCTAATGTTGATGTTATGCTGGCACAGTTCAACTGTAGTTCAAACTGTACAATGGAGTATCATTTATGATTGTTTTGTCTTACAGACAATACCATGTGGTGCCTGGGCTTCTTCATGCAGTGGAGAGAAACATAATTCCTTTGCCTGTGTGTGTCATTGGAGCAGAACTGTATCCCTCTCGACGGATTGGAAATTATGCTGGATTTCAAGCAGTAGATTACTCGAGAAGAGGAGCTGAATGGCAGTTTGATAATGTCAACACCCCTACGATCATTTGCTGATCAATAGATGTCTGCACTCACACACAATGCAGAAGCTGCTGCTAAGTCAGCTGTACAAGTATTCCCTGAAATGTAATACACTGATCATACTGTATTTTCTTACTGTATGTTTACAAGTATTCCCTGAACTTTAATACACTGATCATATTGTATTTTCTTACTGTATGTTTCTTTGTGAATGGCAATTTCATCATGACCACCTCTCCCATCATTTACATTTACATTTACATTTTAGTCATTTAGCAGACGCTCTTATCCAGAGCGACTTACAGTTAGTGAATACATTTTTTTAATTTTTTTATACAGGCCCCCCATGGGAAACGAACCCACAACCCTGGCGTTGCAAACGCCATGCTCTATCAACTGAGCTACATCCCTGCCGGCCATTCCCTCCCCTACCCTGGACGACGCTGGGCCAACTTTGACCATATAACATTCTTGTTGAATACCCAGCTCTCCTTTTGAGTTAGCGTTAAATAGTGTACATTCTCCTTTATTTGAGAATTTCACAAATAAACATTATTTGGATATATCTGAATGTCTAACATCTGTTTGATGCTACAGAGCACTTACAACCTATATAAATATATTATGTGAATCCATAAAGGCAGAAGATTGATATAAAATATCCATATTTATTTGATTGTGTTTCTACATGGTCTTATGTTGAGGCACATTGTCCTTTATCCGGCTTCGGTACTGGCAATGGTGTTTGGCATGGTGGGCTGGGGAAGCTGAGATTAGTTTGTGCTTGTGGTGAATGGTCTTGTCCTGTCTGTGGTGTACGGCCAGCTGGATAAGACTCTACCGGAAGTGGTGAATACAGAGCTCTTAGACCTCCTTAACCACCAACTGTTTGGACCTCTTGCAGAACATTTGCTGGTACTGCATGTCTCCTGGAAATACATGGTTGTGGTGCCACCTTTGTTGGTAAAGGTGGCACCTCTCAATGGCACCTTTCAATCGCTCTCATACACAACAATACATGTACTGTCTCTAAGCACAACCAAAACCCCCTTCCTCATCTCAAAGACCTGTCTGTAAACCTCCCTCAGCTCATTGACTTTGACAGATCATTCTTGTCAATAGTAGCCATTGCCAGGGGAATTTTTATAGACAAATGTTTTTGTATTGTGTTTTGAGAGTTCTGCAGAAAATAATCGTGTCAATACTGTTGTTGATTTGATACCTTTCAGTTTACCTTGCTGGTTTATGTCCCACAATCTTGTTGTGCTCCTTAACTGCAAGGTGTGTCCACTCCCTCATGCTCGTGTACCCAAAATGCAGCCGCTTTGGGGTATATTTCAGCAGGGCGCTGTGGAAGGACTCCAGATAAGCTGAGGTACTTGAGTCATGAACTCTACAAATTATTACTAACCCAAACACAGTCGGGAACAATGGGCCTTCTATGCCTTCAAAGAAGGGCTAAGGATTTATAAAACAATGTTTATAATAATATAAAATAATAATTATATTATTTTCAATGATGTTTTGATTTAATCTCTTCAGTTTTTGTTGTAAAGGAAAGGGTTAACACAGAAGAGAATACATACTACTATTTCAGCCACATCCGTTGCTGACCGGTGTATAAAATTGAGCACACAGCCATGCAATCTCCATAGACAAACATTGGCAGTAGAATAGCCCGTACTGAAGAGCTCAGTGACTTTCAACGTGGTACCGTCATAGGATGCCACCTTTCCAACAAGTCAGTTTTTCACATTTCTGCCCTGCTAGTGCTGCCCCGGTCAACTGTAAGTGCTGTTATTGTGTAGTGGAAACCTCTAGGAGCAACAATAGCTCACCCGCGAAGTGGTAGGCCACACAAGCTCACAGAACAGGACTGCCAAATGCTGAAACACGTAGCGCATAAAAATCGTCTGTCCTTGGTTGCAACACTCACTACCAAGTTCCAAACTGCCTCTAGAAGCAACGTCAGCACAATAACTGTTCGTCAGGAGCTTCATGAAATGGTTTTCATGGCCGAGCAGCCGCACACAAGCCTAAGATCACCATGCGCAATACCAAGCGTCGGCTGGAGTGTTGCAAAGCTCGTCGCCATTGGACTCTGGAGCAGTGGAAATGCGTTCTCTGGAATCATGAATCACGCTTCAACATCTGGCAGTCCGACGGACGAATTATAGATGATTCTGTGCTTCCAACTTTGTGGCAACAGTTTGGGGAAGGCCCTTTCCTGTTTCAGCATGACAATGCACCTATGTACAAATCGAGGTCCATACAGAAATGGTTTGTCGAGATCGGTGTGGAAGAACTTGACTGGCCTGCACAGAGCCCTGACCTCATCCCCATCAAACACCTTTGGGATGAATTGGAACACCGGCTGCGAGCCAGGCGTAATTGCCCAACATCAGTGCCCGACCTCACTAATGCTCTTGTGGCTGAATGGAAGAAAGTTCCAACATCTAGTGGAAAGCCTTCCCAGAAGAGTGGAGGGTGTTAAAGCAGCAAAGGGAGTACCAACTCCATATTAATGCCCATTATTTTGGAATGAGATGTTCGACGAGCCATGTAGTGTATATCAAGTGTAATATTGGGATGCAAACTCAAAATTGAATACATTTAAACTGGTACAGGTGTTCTTTTTTTAAAGCCCATTACCATGTTTGTGAGGTGTATCCTTTTGTTTCGAAGTATATTTGTTTAAGACTACCAAGAAACACTCTGTGTGACCCTGATTTAGCCCACTGCAGTAAAAGGTTTGATGGTGTTGGAGTCGTGCACGGCCACGCAGTTGTGGGTGAACAGGGAGTACAGGAGGAGACTAAGCACGCACCCCTGAGGGGCCCCCGTGTTGAGGGTCAGCGTGGCGGATGTGTTGTTGCTTACCCTCAACACCTGGGGGCGGCCCGTCAGGAAGTCCAGGATCCAGTTGCAGAGGAAGGTGTCCAGAGCTTGGTGATGAGCTTGGTGTTAAATGCTGAGCTGTAGTCAATCAACAGCATTCTCACATAAGTGTTCCTCTTTTTTCAGGTGTGAGAGGGCAGTCAAATCACAGTTATGGCAAGATAGCAAGAACCAGGGTTTGAATATGTTTCTTAAGACACTCGTTCTACAACACCTTGCTAAGAAAGTAGCTTGCAACTCAGTTTCTAAATGTCATTACTTCGTGTATAAACTGCGAGTTGAATGCCCGCGGTCTTCAGTCAGCACAGCTGTCCTACAACTGGCTAGTTTTGTTTTGTCTCGTCTCATCTTATGTCCGCTGTTATATCTTTCCCAGGGAACAAATCCCAGAACTACTAATATCCCTAAAGGTGTATGCTACATGTAGACATTGCACAAACTTCACCCAGCTTGAGTGTAGATACATTTATCAACAAAATATCGATGGGTGTGTTCGTGTTACAAAGACAAAACATTTTCTGCTGTAAATATCATATTGACCTAGCAAATAAAACTACACTGAACAAAAATATAAACACAACATGCAACAATTTCAAAGATTTTACTGAGTTACAGTTCTTATAAGGAAATCAGTCAATTGAAATAAATTCATTAGGCCGTAATATATGGATTTCATATGACTGGGAATACAGATATGCATCTTTTGGTCACAGATACCTTAAAAAAAGCAGTTTATTATCTATGCATAGTCACTTTACCCCTACCTATATGTACAAATTACCTTGACTAACCTGTACCCCCGCACATTGACTTGGTACCGGTACCTCCTGTATATAGCCTCATTATTGTTATTTTATTTTGTACTTTAGTTTATTTCGTAAATATGTTCTTAACTCTATTGTCTTAAAACTGTATTGTTGGCTAAGGGCTTGTAAGGAAGCATTTCACGGTAAAGAAGTGAAGCAATGTGCAAGATGTGCAAGTGTGACAGAGTACAGTCGTGGTCAAAAGTTTTGAGAATGACACAAATATTATTATTAATTTTCACAGTCTGCTGCCTCAATTTTTATGATGGCAATTTGCATATAGTCCAGAATTTATGAAGAGTGATCAGATTAATTGCAATTAATTGCAAAGTCCCTCTTTGCCATGAAAATGAGCTTAATCCCCAAAAAACATTTCCACTGCATTTCAGCCATGCCACAAAAGGACCAGCTGACATCATGTCAGTGATTCTCTCGTTAACACAGGTGAGAGTGTTGACGAGGACAAGGCTGGAGATCACTCTGTCATGCTGATTGAGTTAGAATAACAGACTGGAAGCTTTAAAAGGAGGGTGGTGCTTGAAATCATTGTTCTTCCTCTGTTAACCATGGTTACCTGCAAGGAAACACATGCCGTCATCATTGCTTTGCACAAAAAGGGCTTCACAGGCAAGGATATTGCTGCTAGTAAGATTGCACCTAAATCAACCATTTATCGGATCATCAAGAACTTCAAGGAGAGAGGTTCAATGGTTGTGAAGAGGGCGCCCAAGAGAGTCCAGCAAGCGCCAGGACCGTCTCATAAAGTTGATTCAGCTGCGGGATCGGAGCACCACCAGTGCAGAGCTTGCTCAGGAATGGCAGCAGGCAGGTGTGAGTGCATCTGCACGCACAGTGAGGCGAAGACTTTTGGAGGATGGCCTGGTGTCAAGAAGGGCAGTGAGGAAGCCACTTCTCTCCAGGAAAAACATCAGGAGCAGACTGATATTCTGCAAAAGGCACAGGGATTGGACTGCTGAGGACTGGGTGTTATGTGAATTATTTAACAAACAATTTCAGTGTCTCTGTGCGTCTCCCAAAAGGATCAAGAAACGGACAGAGTCCCGGTCTGCATAGTCAGAGATCTTTATTCATTGAGAATTCTGCCATCACAATTTCAGAGTCCATTTTTTATACTCACACGTCATACAAAAATCCCTCCCCTCTTTAGGCGGGCTGTAGTTTTCCACTTTAAAACTGCTCTCCTGACCATCAGTTCACACATACACACACATACACACACACATGCATATACACATACATACATACATACCCACACACACATGCATTCCTTAGTTATCGCCGTCCTCACAATATCCTGCATACTCCGTTTCTCTCCTCCCTAAATTGGGAGGCCCCTTTATCTTGGTTTCTCAGTTGTCTGTAGACAGCTCTCCTTGTCCTTTGTTGTCTGGTCTAACTCTTACTCACATTGCTAAATAGTAGCTCAATGTCATAATCTTTACTGGTCCTACACTTACACATTCTAACACATTTCACACAGTTTCAGGGTGTAATAATTAGTAATTAATAATTATTCTATCACTGGGGTAAATTCATTTTCTCTGATGAATCCCCTTTCCGATTGTTTGGGGCATCCGGAAAAAAGCTTGTCCGGAGAAGACAAGGTGAGCGCTACCATCAGTCCTGTGTCATGCCAAGAGTAAAGCATCCTAAGACCATTCATGTGTGGGGTTGCTTCTCAGCCAAGGGAGTGGGATCACTCACAATTTTGCCTAAGAACACAGCCATGAATAAAGAATGGTACCAACACATCCTCCGAGAGCAACTTCTCCCAACCATCCAAGAACAGTTTGGTGACGAACAATGCCTTTTCCAGCATGATGGAGCACCTTGCCATAAGGCAAAAGTGATAACGAAGTGGCTCGGGGAACAAAACATCGACATTTTGGTCCATGGCCAGGAAACTCCCCAGACCTTAATCCCATTGAGAACTTGTGGTCAATCCTCAAGAGGCTGGTGGACAAACAAAAACCCACAAATTCTGACAAACTCCAAGCATTGATTATGCAAGAATGGGCTGCCATCAGTCAGGATGTGGCCCAGAAGTTAATTGACAGCATGCCAGGGCGGATTGCAGAGGTCTTGAAAAAGAAGGGTCAACACTGCAAATATTGACTCTTTGCATAAACTTAATGTAATTGTCAATAAAAGCCTTTGACACTTATGGAATGCTTGTAATTATACTTCAGTATACCATCGTAACATCTGACAAAAATATCTAAAAACACTGAAGCAGCAAATTTTGTGAAGACCAATACTTGTGTCATTCTCAAAACTTTTGACCACGACTGTAGACTAATTATTTAAAAACAGTCAAACATTTCATACATTTCGTATCCCAGTTTCTCAGTACATTTCCTGTCAAAATAATTCACATGTTCAATTAAAACAAATGAAATAACCCCACACATTAAGTCAAACACGGTATTAAAAACACTAACAAATATTCATAACAAGTGTATTGTGTGAGGGTGCCTGCAAACCATAGGGCAAAAACAAACAAATATAGCCAGGCCCTATTTAATGTGGGAGCTCCTGCTACGGCTGGATCCGGATACCTTTATACTTATAAAACTGCCAAATTTCACTAACTGCGCTCCCAAGACCACAGTCTCTGGAAACATTTCAAAGAGAGAGATAATGACTACCCCAATTCTCCTGGAAGAGAAAATATACATTTTGTTAGCATACACTATCTTAATCAGCAACCCAAAAGTTTTAATTGAAAACAAACATGATAATGATAAATCCACTGTACTCCATCCAATCATTAATTGTTTGTTTTAATATACTTCAATGTTTATGTGCCCTTAATTTAGCATGTACTACCATTAGACACGGCAACATTTATCTCGCCACTGAGTCTAATGATTCGCTCCCATATATGACGAAATGCTTTGCTTTATCTTGGCCAGGTCGCAGTTGTAAATGAGAACTTGTTCTCAACTGGCTTACCTGGTTAAATAAAGGTGAAATAAAAATAAAATAAAATGACTGGTCTCTCTTTCTTCCATGCTATAAATCTATTTCAGGAAAAGACGACGTAAAATGTACAACTATTTCAGAATTAGACTAAATAAAATCTCTCACGAGATAAAAAAAAAAACCCAAGGTTTTCTGAGTTTGCAAGCAGTATTCAGCCTGGTAATTTTAATTCTTAGCCTTCTTAGAATCCATTCCCCTGGCATTTCGCATAGATTCTCCAACCCCAAAACCGGCTCCACTTCCTCCCGTGTAAAATTATATGGGTATTGTTACTGGACCTATGTTCAACGACATGGGTAAAGCTGTATCGCCTTAGCTTGTGCCCCTTTCCAGTAATCTTATCATTTTAACCTGTTGCATTGATTTAGTAAAAATATAAACCCGTTGTTTAACAAATCTAGAACCTTCAAAAAGTTGGTGCTGTCTTATCAGCGTAATATTCAATAATAAAACATTTACTTGGATCTACTTTAATTTTAAACACTGTTCCCCGCAATGGAAATAGAGTATCATTTTATAATACATTAACTGTTTGCTTAAATCACTTGTGTTACCCAAACTATAGAATTTAGTAATAATAATTAGAAATGATCAAAAACATCTCCGCATACAATTTAGTCATATCTCTACACCAAACTAACCCACTATGTCCCTTACAGCCTTCTCGAGTTCAGCGAGGCCCCAGTCGCTAACACCCGCAGACTAAAACATGAAAACTCTTCTATTCGTTCCAAAAAATATAAAATAAAAATATTTTAACTAAGCAAGCTGCTAAATCGCTCAGTTTACATCTTAAAACAAACACTGGCTGCTGTATCTAGCTAAGCAGCCCATGGCCATAGTTGAATTACAATCAGAAACCCACATTTTGTCAGTAACACAGACCCTATGCCTATTGAAATTACAAGTAAATCCCGCAAATAACCCAATTACAATTTGTTTGTAGTCTTAACATTCGACACATAATAACGACACAATTACCAGTTCGTCAAAGTGTTCAACCGCAGAGATTTCACATGCGCAAAGGTGATGTATGTACAATCATAGCAGTTACATCGACATCCATTGATTTGGAAACAGATCTTGCACCTTTTAATAGAAGCGGATGATCTTTTCTCTTGCGGCATATTTAAATTACTTTACTACATCACATTTGCACAGCAATTAGTATTATCTTGATATAAGTTGTCGATTGCACCTTAATTCGCTTTAACTGTATGGGAAAAGGGTTTATTCGATAAATACAGCAACTCTATTCTTACTGCAGAAAAAAATATGAATTTCAGGCCTTATGGGCAGTTTTATTTTAAATGTAGTACCTGGACGGAGAAAATCCCATAAGCGTTTTATAGTTGCTTAGATTAGGGTAAGTCAATTCCCCATATTTTTACCAAAAGTGGACATACGGCAACTATTTTCTGAGACTATTGCCCAGACTTTGTAGACAGTCATATAATGCTTAAACCTTATCTTTATCAAATGATCCCTAAACGGACCACTCTGAACCTCTCAGAATACTTTGTACACCCCTTACGTACGTCTACGTATGGGTGCGCAAGTTGGTATATTATCATTATTTTCTTCATCAAATCTGTAGTAATAGATTATACACACATAGGCTACAATTTGTCATATTTTCATATATTCACAGAATCTATATATAATGTTAGAAATCTTAGGTACTCACCATCAGAACCCAAAAACGTTGGTTTCCCGGACGCTGCCCAGCGGGTCATGGGAACAATGCTCCACACGTATCCTCAAAGGTTCTCTAGACTCCCAGAAATTATAGACTTGCCGCTACTGTCTAAAATAACATCCTGCACTCAATACCACCCTGTGATATTCTATGATGGGCAGTGATGGACGGAACCCCCAAATAACATTATACAGTGAGGAGAAGAAGTATTTGATACACTGCCGATTTTGCAGGTTTTCCTACTTACAAAGCATGTAGAGGTCTGTAATTTTTACCATATGTACACTTCAACTGTGAGAGACGGAATCTAAAACAAAAATCCAGAAAATCACATTGTATGATTTTTAAGTAATTAATTTGCAATTTATTGCATGACATAAGTATTTGATACATCAGAAAAGCAGAACTTAATATTTGGTACAGAAACCTTTGTTTGCAATTACAGAGATCATACGTTTCCTGTATATCTTGACCAGGTTTGCACACACTGCAGCAGGGATTTTGGCCCACTCCTCCATACAGACCTTTTCCAGATCCTTCAAGTTTCGGGGCTGTCGCTGGGCAATACAGACTTTCAGCTCCCTCCAATAATGTATATTGGGTTCAGGTCTGGAGACTGGCTAGGCCACTCCAGGACCTTGAGATGCTTCTTACGGAGCAACTCCTTAGTTGCCCTGGCTGTGGGTTTCGGGTCGTTGTCATGCTGGAAGACCCAGCCACGACCCATCTTCAATGCTCTTACTGAGGGAAGGAGGTTGTTGGCCAAGATCTTGCGATACATGGCCCCATCCATACTCCCCTCAATACGGTGCAGTCGTCCTGTCCCCTTTGCAGAAAAGAATCCCCAAAGAATGATGTTTACACCTCCATGCTTCACGGTTGGGATGGTGTTCTTGGGGTTGTACTCATCCTTCTTCTTCCTCCAAACACGGCGAGTGGAGTTTCGACCAAAAAGCTATATTTTTGTCTCATCAGACCACATTACCTTCTCCCATTCCTCCTCTGGATCATCCAGATGGTCATTGGCAAACTTCAGACGGGCCTGGACATGCGCTGGCTTGAGCAGGGGGACCTTGCGTGCGCTGCAGGATTTTAATCCATGATGGCGTAGTGTGTTACTAATGGTTTTCTTTGAGACTGTGGTCCCAGCTCTCTTCAGGTCATTGACCAGGTCCTGCCGTGTAGTTCTGGGCTGATCCCTCACCTTCCTCATGATCATTGATGCCCCACGAGGTGAGATCTTGCATGGAGCCCCAGACCGAGGGTGATTGACCGTCATCTTGAACTTCTAATAATTGCGCCAACAGTTGTTGCCTTCTCACCAAGCTGCTTGCCTATTGTCCTGTAGCCCATCCCAGCCTTGTGCAGGTCTACAATTTTATCCCTGATGTCCTTACACAGCTCTCTGGTCTTGGCCATTGTGGAGAGGTTGGAGTCTGTTTGATTGAGTGTGTGGACAGGTGTCTTTTATACAGGTAACGAGTTCAAACAGGTGCAGTTAATACAGGTAATGAGTGGAGAACAGGAGGGCTTCTTAAAGAAAAACTAACAGGTCTGTGAGAGCCGGAATTCTTACTGGTTGGTAGGTGATCAAATACTTATGTCATGCAATAAAATGCAAATGAATTACTTAAAAATCATACAATGTGATTTTCTGGATTTTTGTTTTAGATTCCGTCTCCCTCAGTTGAAGTGTACCTATGATAAAAATTACAGACCTCTACATGCTTTGTAAGTAGGA
This sequence comes from Coregonus clupeaformis, assembly GCF_020615455.1. Classification (NCBI taxonomy): domain Eukaryota; kingdom Metazoa; phylum Chordata; class Actinopteri; order Salmoniformes; family Salmonidae; genus Coregonus; species Coregonus clupeaformis. The sequence goes on from NC_059227.1 coordinate 3,158,645, forward strand.
AAACCTGCAAAATCGGCAGTGTATCAAATACTTGTTCTCCCCACTGTATATCAAAACGTATTATCCAAATTTATATCAGATTATTATACAAATTTCTATATCTTATTATCCAAACCACAGATTAAGATTTATTTCCACATTCACACAACTCTCATATCACATTGACACAATGATGTTCCCAAACACACTGAATCAACATGGCTCAGTGGTCTAAGGCACTGCATCCTGGTTCGAATCCAGGCTCTGTCGTAGCCGGCCGCGACCGGGAGACCCATGGGGCGGCACACAATTGGCCCAGTGTCGTCCAGGGTAGGGGAGGGAATGGCCGGCAGGGATGTAGCTCAGTTGGTAGAGTATGGCGTTTGCAACACCAGGGTTGTGGGTTCGATTCCCACGGGGGGCCAGTATGAAAAAATAATAATAATGTATGCACTCACTAACTGTAAGTCGCTCTGGATAAGAGCGTCTGCTAAATGACGTAAATGTAAATGTTATACCCTGCAGGAACATTTTCTTCTATAACGGGGCCCACATTTGTAATGTCAAATCTTTTACATTAACATTTTACCATAACCAATTTTCCCATAATCATAAATCTCCTCTAAGGTTTCCAAATTTGGGAAACCTGCAGGGATCGGTCCCACCGAGATACAATGGCCAGACCATACCCTAAAAGACTGGCCGAAATACAATGTCTATACGTCAGCAAACAGGATTTCTCATACTTCAATTGAAGATTGCCGACATTCCTAAGGTTCATAATAAGATACCTACAGTGGGGGAAAAAAGTATTTAGTCAGCCACCAATTGTGCAAGTTCTCCCACTTAAAAAGATGAGAGAGGCCTGTAATTTTCATCATAGGTACACGTCAACTATGACAGACAAATTGAGGGAAAAAAATCCAGAAAATCACATTGTAGGATTTTTAATGAATTTATTTGCAAATTATGGTGGAAAATAAGTCACTTAGAAACAAGCAAGATTTCTGGCTCTCACAGACCTGTAACTTCTTCTTTAAGAGGCTCCTCTGTCCTCCACTCGTTACCTGTATTAATGGCACCTGTTTGAACTTGTTATCAGTATAAAAGACACCTGTCCACAACCTCAAACAGTCACACTCCAAACTCCACTATGGCCAAGACCAAAGAGCTGTCAAAGGACACCAGAAACAAAATTGTAGACCTGCACCAGGCTGGGAAGACTGAATCTGCAATAGGTAAGCAGCTTGGTTTGAAGAAATCAACTGTGGGAGCAATTATTAGGAAATGGAAGACATACAAGACCACTGATAATCTCCCTCGATCTGGGGCTCCACGCAAGATCTCACCCCGTGGGGGTCAAAATGATCACAAGAACGGTGAGCAAAAATCCCAGAACCACACGGGGGGACCTAGTGAATGACCTGCAGAGAGCTGGGACCAAAGTAACAAAGCCTACCATCAGTAACACACTACGCCGCCAGGACTCAAATCCTGCAGTGCCAGACATGTCCCCCTGCTTAAGCCAGTACATGTCCAGGCCCGTCTGAAGTTTGCTAGAGTGCATTTGGATGATCCAGAAGAGGATTGGGAGAATGTCAAATGGTCAGATGAAACCAAAATAGAACTTTTTGGTAAAAACTCAACTCGTCGTGTTTGGAGGACAAAGAATGCTGAGTTTTATCCAAAGAACACCATACCTACTGTGAAGCATGGGGGTGGAAACATCATGCTTTGGGGCTGTTTTTCTGCAACGGGACCAGGACGACTGATCCGTGTAAAGGAAAGAATGAATGGGGCCATGTATCGTGAGATTTTGAGTGAAAACCTCCTTCCATCAGCAAGGGCATTGAAGATGAAACGTGGCTGGGTCTTTCAGCATGACAATGATCCCAAACACACCGCCCGGGCAACGAAGGAGTGGCTTCGTAAGAAGCATTTCAAGGTCCTGGAGTGGCCTAGCCAGTCTCCAGATCTCAACCCCATAGAAAATCTTTGGAGGGAGTTGAAAGTCCGTGTTGCCCAGCGACAGCCCCAAAACATCACTGCTCTAGAGGAGATCTGCATGGAGGAATGGGCCAAAATACCAGCAACAGTGTGTGAAAACCTTGTGAAGACTTACAGAAAACGTTTGACCTGTGTCATTGCCAACAAAGGGTATATAACAAAGTATTGAGAAACTTTTGTTATTGACCAAATACTTATTTTCCACCATAATTTGCAAATAAATTCATAAAAACCCTATGTGTACCTATGATGAAAATTTCAGGCCTCTCTCATCTTTTTAAGTGGGAGAACTTGCAAAATTGGTGGCTGACTAAATATTTTTTTTCCCCACTGTATTTATCATTTCCAAACCTATTCCACGTCCCTCAGGAATACTTTAAAGACAATGTACACCCTTTTCACCTAACTGCCCACTTCTTACCTAGGTAAATCCAACCTACACCACAACCTATGAGAAGGTTTACATTTCTTTCAAGAAAAATATATATTTAGCTACGTGAATTTATTTTTTCTTGCCCACTCAACATTTTCACCTAAACTGCACACTCAACATTAACAATGTTCAATTAATGTTCAATTAGGACAATTCATTCTGTGCACTTTCAAGTTTAATTATTGAAAGAAATCAGTCTCACCCTTAATCTAATTTTGTTCGAAATGATGTATCCATTCAGCTGACGCTCCTAGCCAGGTGGGGATTCGATCTGCTCCGTTTACCTGGATTTCCCTGGGAACAATCAACAAAATGAAGATCATCATCCTATCCTCGTCGCCAAATTGTCGTGGTAATTATTCTAATCAAAGGAGAGACTTTTAGATTTCCTCAAAACCATCAAACGTTATTAATAATTACTGCAGTAATGGAGCGTTAACGGTCACCCAATGTTGTAGAGTTAAGGACCAAATAAGCAGGGCTAGGTTACAACTTTTTATAGTCTTTCTGAGTCCTTGTGACAAAGAACAGATATGTGATATCATAAAAAGGTACATTGTGATCAAGAGTTAAGGGGCTGTCATCTCGGCACAGAGCAAGCCATCACGACATCACCAGCTTAAGTCTTCACCCTACGTGCCACCCTTCCCTCACATCATCATGGCAGAAAGTAGTAAGGAAAATGCTACGCAGCAAGACGAGAACATTGAAGAGAAACATGGAGCATTCGATGCACAGTCTATAAGTTCTCGCTCTTACAAATCATCAGTCAGTTCGAGGTCATCAGCCAGTTCAAGGGCTAGTCATCGCCAAGCCAGAGCAGCGTATGCAAAGAGAGAGAGAGACATTAAGGTTGAGAAGGCCCCGAAGCTACCTTGGATGCCCTGCAGGAAGAGGAAGAGAAAGAGAAAGATGCTGCTCTAGCTGAGGCAGAAATACTGGAGGCAGAAACGCCTTCAGCGCACCTTAGACTATGTGATAGACCACGCTAGCCTTAGTTCAAGTCAGCAGTTCAACAGGGTGCGGGACGAAGAACCACATGACACAGTTACATCACCAACCAAACACAGACAGACGAACAGCTTACACCAGGTCATACGACCCTCGCCAGTGTGAGCAAGGCCAACAACCAGAGGAATGGAGGGATAAAAGAAGAACGTCACCAGCAGTCTCCTACTCGTTCCCATGGGAACCCCTGCAGCGCCTCTACTCAAAGTGACCATGGCGTAACCCCACCACCTACGACCTTGCCAAGTACCTTGCCTGCAGCCAGTTGGTCACTACAGGGTTAACCACATTCAATGATAAACCAGAGAACTATTGGGCTTGGAAAGCCTCCTTCTGTAATACCACATCAGAGCAAGGCCTTTCAGCTGGAAAAGAGCTTGACCTGCTCAGGAAGAGACTTGAGGTAAGCTACGGCTCAACCGAAGCCATTGAAAGGCCTCTCTTTGCCAAGTTGGAGAACTTCCCCAAGGTGACAAATAAAGAACCCCAGAGACTCCGTGACCTTGGAGATCTACATTTTTACATTTACATTTTAGTCATTTAGCAGACGCTCTTATCCAGAGCGACTTACAGTTAGTGAGTGCATACATTTTCATACATCTACTATTGGAGCTCGAAGCTGCAAAGCAAGATGGCTGCCTATCGTACTTGGACACATCCAAAGGGGTGAGCCCTATTGTAGAGAAGCTCCCGTATGGCCTGCAGGAAAAGTGGACATCATACAGGTCAAAATTCAAGCTAGAAAACAATGTCACCTTCCCTCATTTCTGGGTGTTTGCCAACTTTATCCGTAGAGAAGTCAGGACAGACCCCAGCTTCAACCTCTTCTTCTCACATACAGCACCTGTCAGAAGAGACAAGCAAGACAGACATGGGAAGACAATATCTGTCCACAAGACACAAGTGTCTTCAACTGAGAACACGGGGGATCAGAAGAAACCAGTGGATTTGAATAAGCACTGCCCCATCCACAACAAGCCCCATTCGTTAAAGAAGTATAGCGGTTTCAGAGAGAAGTCCCTGGAAGACCGCAAACAGTTCCTCAAAGAGAACTCTGTGTTTTCAGTGCTGCTCTTCCACAAATCATCTCGCCAAGAACTGTAAGGTAAAGGTGAAATCCTAAATCCACTCATCATAATCGCTCATGGTGGCCGTCGCTCTTCAAGAATCTCCTGTTTCACTTTAACCTCTTTCAAATAAAAGCCCATCTCACATTCAAATCTCTGCAGGGTGGTGCCAGCACTCTGCCGTTCTCCGCCTCCTGTCTCTCTTCCCATTGTTTGGATCTGCTCATTATGCTCTTCTCTTCTCATCCTTGTTCTCCATTTTTTTCTTCATTCTGCATGTTGTCCGAGGATCTGCGATATCTGTCCCGGGTCATCTTGTTATCTTCTCTCTTCTCGTTTTTGGGTCGCTCTCACTTCATATCAAGTCTCAAACCCATTCTGCCGTTGTTTTCGTTGAAATCTCTCAGATCTCATCATCGCTCGTTGATAAGCGCCTCATTCTCCTCAATTGGAAATCTCTCTCTCTTCATTGGGCACTTCGTTTCCTCTTCCTTCTCTCTCTTCATGGATCATCATTTCCTTTCTTTCTCATTTGCATTCTCAGTGCATTTCTTATTCGTTCACTCACCTCTCCTCACACCTCATAAATCTCTCAACCTCATCAAATTCAGTACAATCACTCATTCTCAACCAATCTTTTTTTTGTCGACCGATTAGAAGTTGCTCATCAGATCTTATCAAAATCTTTAGCCATCTCAGTCGGCATCGTCATTGTCCATCTTCAATAATCATCTCCAGTAACGCCTATAATCCATCATCACTTTTTAATCTCACTTCTTTCTTTCACGCCTCATGCTCTCGCCTCTCAAACCTGTTCACGAAACCACTACTATGGCAGGCTGGTTGAATCATCTTCTGTCACACCACTAAGTGCCCAAACTTGCACCTCTCGATCTGCCCACACGAGATTCCTTTAGATCATGGACAACGAGGTCTGCCAAGAGAGCTCCAACAGCTGGGTCATGTCCTTGCCCTTCCAGACACCCGGAGGATGGCTGCCTAACGATAGGGAGTACGCTTACAGTCGTCTCACCTCACTCCATCGTACTCTAGAAAAGCGGCATCAGATGAAGGAGCACTTCCTAGAGTTCATGCAGAAAATGCTCATCAATGACCATGCAGCGGTAGCTCCACCACTCCAGGAAGGTCAAGAATGCTGGTACCTCCCTTCGTTTAGAGTCTATCACCCTAAAAAGCCAGACCAGATCCGTGTGGTGTTTGACTCAAGTGCACCATTCGAAGGAGTCTCCCTCAGTGATGTACTCCTCACAGGCCCTGATCTCAACAACAGCCTGCTGGGGGTACTCATGAGGTTCATGAAAGAACCTGTGGCCATCACTGCTGATATCCAGCACATGTTACACTGCTTCGTTGTGAGGGAGGATCACAGAGACTTCCTCCGCTTCCTGTGGTATCGCAACAATGACCCCAGCAGTGACATTGTGGACTACAGAATGCGTGTCCATGTCTTCGGCAATAGCTCGTCACCTGCTGTCGCCATATACGGCCTAAGGGTGCTGCCAAGGAAGAAGAGGATGACTTTGGCCGCGATGTGAGAAGGTTCGTCGAACATGAGTTCTATGTCGATGACGCACTGAAGTCATTTGTTACCGAAATAGAGGTCATCAGTGTCCTCAGTCGAGTACAGGAAATGCTTGCGCTATCCAACCTCAGGGTGCACAAAATTGCCTCCAACAGTCCTGTGGTGATGGATGCGTTTCCCCCTGACGACCGGGCCAAGGATCTAAACCTCTTCACTGATGATCTCCCCCTACAGCGCTGTCTAGGAGTGTCTTGGAACATCACAGCAGACACATTCACATTCCAAGCCATAGACGACAAGAAGCCATTCACACATTCAGGGGAGTGCTCTCTACGGTCAATCGCCTATATGATCCACTTTGCTTCCTAGCCCCTGTCATCATACAAGGCATGCTACTCCTTAGAGAGCTCTCTACGTGAGCGGAAGATTGGGATTCACCCCTTCCTGCAGACATGGAAGAGGAGTGGAACAAATTGAGAGATTCACTTCAAGACTTACATGAGCTCCAAATACCAGAGGTCTTCCTCACCTCTAATGCTCAGCTCAAGGAACGTTGTGTCTTCGCAGATGCATCGGTGAAAGCTATAGCAGCTGTAGCTTACCCTGAAGGTCACCACTCAAGATGGAATAAGTGAAGTCGGCTTTGTCTTTGGAAAGGCCAAGCTAGCTCCCCAGCCAGAGCTTACTATCCCCAGACTGGAACGATGCGCAGCCGTGGTGGCAGTCGAGATTGCAGAGTTGATAGTTGAGGAGATGGATCTTTAGTTTGACAGAATCACATACTATTTGGACAGCAAAGTGGTGCTTGGATACATCTCCTCAACTATCAACTCTGCGATCTCGACTGCCAGCACGGCTGCGCATCGTTCCAGTCTGGGGATAGTAAGCTCTGGCTGGGGAGCTAGCTTGGCCTTTCCAAAGACAAGCTAGCTCAGCGTATCCGGCAATCCACGTCCCCAGACCAATGGAGGTACGTGCCTACAGATCTCAACCCAGCAGACCATGGGTCTAGATCTGTAACAGTAGCCCTCCTCAGCAACACGACATGGTTGTCAGGACCAGCCTTTATTCAGAATCCAGCCCTGCACTCCTCCAAACCTCTAGAGTTGTTTGACATTATCAACTCTGCTTCTGACTCTGAGAAATGGCCAAGGTGACTACTAATGTCATATTTTTAAGTCTCCAAGAACCTGCTGAGCTCCAAACGCTTTGCGCGTTTCTCCAAGTGGAACAGTCTCATATGGACAGTAGTACACTTAATCCACATAGCTCGGACCTTCTCTCAGCCTGCACAAGAGAGCAGCTGCCATGGATGGCACATCTGTCGGAAGAACCCCACTGAAGAGGAGCTGGAAAGAGCCAAAGTCCTTGTGATAAAGAGTGTCCAAGATGAGTGTTATGCAGAGGAATTTAGGTGCATTGCAGCAGAACACAGTCTTCCTACTGACAGCAGTCCACAAAGGCTGCATCCTATCGTTGACAGCGACGGACTGCTCAGAGTGGGAGGCTGAATCGAGCAATCTAAATTAGGAACAAACGATGTCAACCCCATTATCATTCCAGGTCGTCACCACCTGGAAACCTTGCTTGTGCGTCACCACCATGAGGCTGTGAAGCATCAAGGGAGACATTTCACAGAGGGTGCCATCCGAGCAGATGGACTGTGGTTGGTTGGAACTAAGAGCTGTATCAGCGGTGCACTCTTCAAGTGTGTCACGTGCAAGAAGCTCTGACTCGAGAGTACTCTTATTCCTTATTTCGTACATTTAGTGCAGTTATTGTGTAAGACATTCTGTGCTCTATACTACTTTAACTGAAAACATGCACTTTTGTGTTTGTTGCAGTTTCACACTGTGATTCAAGTAAACTTCCAAAACGGCACCCTGCTTCTCAATGAGTTATTTGAATGAGTGTTTAGCTAACTGGATAGCTGGATAAGGGCTACTGTACATTTAGCGAGTCCAGTATACTGGCAACGTGACATTCTTGGTCCTCAGCTCAAATTGACAGTAAATATCACAGTAGCCACTAGCCAGTAACTATTCATGTGAATATTCTAGAATCCACATAAAGAAAATATGTGCATTTTCCCACCAGTGGTGTGTTTCCACTAAATAGTCTTGTTGTGGAAAAAAATCAGTGTGTGATGACGTAGTGCACGCAAAATGTACTTTTCCACTTACGTTTTCATGTACCGAATAAAAATCAAAAGTTGAATGTGTTTCCATCGCATTTTCAACTCTACTGAGAATATTGTCACAAAAACGGTTGCATTTAAATAGCAAATGTGCCTACTCTGGTCTTGGCACGTGCGCTCTAGCCAACAGCTCGTAGATACAGTGTGTGAAGGCTATTCCACATTATGAGATTATTATGGATAAGAGCAAGATTATTTATTTTTGTCAAATGGCATTCAAGCATCGATCATCATGTCACCAGAATAAGACCCTCGATATTATTGGAAAGGAGCATCAAGATCACTGTGCACTTTCACCAGCCTGTGAAGTTCATCATCACTTATTTCATCTGTAGCCTAATAAACTGCATGGTTTCCTGAGTCGTAGTGGGAGGACCACACACCATGTCATCACGTGACTCCAAGTTTACTTTGATATGATGGTTATTATATCAATATTTGCTCATAAAGGTGTTTCCACCACCATTTCTTGCATAATACATTTTACTGACACAAAAAGATAATGTCAAACGAACAAATTATCTGTCGGCATTTATATAACTGTAGCAAAACTTCCTGTTTCTATCACAGTTGTAGAGATTTTTTTTATACGGTATGACTTTACACGAATAAAAACTGTGGATGGAAACGTGGTTAGTGACAGAAACGTTTCTTCTAGAACATATTACACTATTGAATAATTCAACCAAAGCATATTACACTCTTGAATAATGCAACAATTCACAAGAATGTATGTACAGACAATTAAAGGGTTTATTTAATCATCTGTAGGCTACACTCATAACATTTTAGATTCAAGACAAAAGCACAGAGTTGCTATAACAGCATGTCTTCATCAACTAACGTTAGCCTATCAAAAATGTATGATTAACCCTCTCACACAAATATAAAAGTACAGTAGGCCTACCTTATAACATTACAACAAACCAGGCTTAATTTCTATCAATATCATGCAAAGCATTACATGTGGTAATTTTATTTTACCTTTATTTAACTAGGCAAGTCAGTTAAGAACAAATTCTTATTTACAATGACGACCTACACCGGCCAAACCCGGACGACGCTGGGCCAATTGTGCGCTGCCCTATGGGACTCCCAATCACGGCCGGTTGTGATACAGCCTGGAATCGAACCAGGGGGTCTGTAGTGACGCCTCAAGCACTGAGATGCAGTTCCTTAGACCACTGCGCCACTCGGAAATTACAATTGAAAATGTGGGTATAAGTGAATTCACCACCACATTTTTTTAAATAAAATGCCTCATGATTTGTCAACGTGAACAATTAGTCTAATCGACTGTAGCCAACTTATAACAACCATAGCTGCAGGTATCCTGTAGAGAAGCCTATGCGCTCTGATCCCATCTGGGCCAGGGGAAAAGTAACGTCATGTTTTTTTAGCCTAAGCTATGTATTTATAGCCTAAAATAGGCCCATTTATTTGTGTTCTGAGAACGTGAATTTGATCAAATTCGGTTTATATTCACACTTCGGGTGGCTAGACTACCTAGGCCTTTTGAATTCAAAATGATTTACTGGAAATAATCAATCAACACAATAGTGATGACATACTGCAGGGTTCTTCAATTCCGGTCCTGGAGGGCCGAAACACCTCTGTTTTTCATCCTCTCCTTCTAATCAGGGGCTAATTCAGACCTGGGACACCAGGTGAGTGCAATTAACTACCAGGTAGAAATAAAAAACAGAAGTGTTTCGGCCCTCCAGGACCGGAATTGAAGAACCCTGACATACTGTATGAGTATATTTATAATTACAGATGCAAAGGCCTACACATAACAAAAGGTGTCCCACAGGGTTTGATTCTTGGTCCAGTTCTTTTCACTATTTATATTAACAGCATTGGTCTATCTGTACAAAACTTTGCATCAAGGCAAAGGGTGGCTATTTAAAGAATCTCAAATATAAAATATATTTTGATTTGTTTAACACTTTTTTGCTACTACACTGCTCCAAAAAATTAAGGGAACACTAAAATAACACATCCTAGATCTGAATGAATGAAATAATCTTATTAAATACTTTTTTCTTTACATAGTTGAATGTGCTGACAACAAAACCACACAAAAATTATCAATGGAAATCAAATGTATCAACCCATGGAGGTCTGGATTTGGAGTCACCCTCAAAATTAAAGTGGAAAACCACACTACAGGCTGATCCAACTTTAAACCTTAAAACAAGTCAAAATGAGGCTCAGTAGTGTGTGTGGCCTCCACGTGCCTGTATGACCTCCCTACAAAACCTGGGCATGCTCCTGATGAGGTGGCGGATGGTCTCCTGAGGGATCTCCTCCCAGACCTGGACTAAAGCATCCGCCAACTCCTGGACAGTCTGTGGTGCAATGTGGTGTTGGTGGATGGAGCGAGACATGATGTCCCAGAAGTGCTCAATTGGATTCAGGTCTGGGGAACGGGCGGGCCAGTCCATAGCATCAATGCCTTCCTCTTGCAGGAATTGCTGACACACTTCAGCCACATGAGGTCTAGCATTGTCTTGCATTAGGAGGAACCCAGGGCCAACCGCACCAGCATATGGTCTCACAAGGGGTCTAAGGATCTCATCTCGGTACCTAATGGCAGTCAGGCTACCTCTGGTGAGCACATGGAGGGCTGTGCGGCCCCCCAAAGAAGATGAGCTGCACTACCTGAGCCACTTGTGTGGGTTGTAGACTCCGTCTCATGCTACCACTAGAGTGAAAGCACCGCCAGCATTCAAAAGTGACCAAAACATCAGCCAGGAAGCATAGGAACTGAGAAGTGGTCTGTGGTCACCACCTGCAAAACCACTCCTTTATTGGGGGTGTCTTGCTAATTGCCTATAATTTCCACCTGTTGTCTATTCCATTTGCACAACAGCATGTGAAATGTATTGTCAATCAGTGTTGCTTCCTAAGTGGACAGTTTGATTTCACAGAAGTGTGATTGACTTGGAGTTACATTGTGTTGTTTAAGTGTTCCCTTAATTTTTTTGAGCAGTGTACATGATTCCATATGTGTTATTTCATAATTTTGATGTCTTCACTATTATTCTACAATGTAGAAAAACCCTGGAATGAGTAGGTGTGTCCAAACTTTTGACTGGTACTGTATATAATATTTGCTATTTATTTAATTTTGTGTTTTCAATTGTGTATAATTTTATTTTTTTGATTGTTCCGAGGGCACATTTGCAAATGAGACCTAGGTCTCAATGAGTTCTTCTCTGGTTGAATAAAAGTTAATAAAAAATAAAATACACAATGCAACCCTGCATACATTGCGCTCAGCCGTGTTAGTTTTTTTGTTTGTTTTTGTCCAATCGCAGTTGTTGTCTCATTGTCTGTTTAAAGGGTTTGAATGTTTTCATCCTCCTTAGGGCCAGGAGTTTTTCCAGGATAAAAAAACAACAACATATGACCTGATTAGAAAAAATATGATCCCATCATAGCCCATATCAAACCGTTTTTACAACTGATTTATTACTATGTCATACACTACAACTAGGGTCCGGAGTTGGTTAGGTTAGCCTACTACCAGATCAGGAAAAACTCTGGGGCACAGGAAAACATTTCCTGTGGTGCCACCTCTGCAATCACCACACAATGTTACAAATGAAAAAAACATATCCTATTTGTATGATCTACATTCTACATGTTTTTGGTGGTGGGGATGGGCTTCCATAGTTTTAAGTGGCTAAGTGCAGCTGGCAGCTACATTTACATTTACATTTTAGTCATTTAGCAGACGCTCTTATCCAGAGCGACTTACAGGAGCAATTAGGGTTAGGTGCCTTGCTCAAGGGCACATTTACGTCATTTAGCAGACGCTCTTATCCAGAGCGACTCACCAATTGGTGCGTTCACCCTATAGCCAGTGGGATAACCACTTTACAATTTTGGGGGGTAGAAGGATTACTTTATCCTATCCCAGGTATTCCTTAAAGAGGTGGGGTTTCAAATGCCTCCGGAAGGTGGTGAGTGACTCCGCTGTCCTGGCGTCGTGAGGGAGATTGTTCCACCATTGGGGTGCCAGAGCAGCGAACAGTTTTGACTGGGCTGAGCGGGAACTATGCTTCCGCAGAGGAAGGGGAGCCAGCAGGCCAGAGGTGGATGAACGCAATGCCCTCGTTTGGGTGTAGGGACTGATCAGAGCCCGAAGGTACAGAGGTGCCGTTCCCCTCACTGCTCCATAGGCAAGCACCATGGTCTTGTAGCGGATACGAGCTTCAACTGGAAGCCAGTGGAGTGTGCGGAGGAGGGGGTGACGTGAGAGAACTTGGGAAGGTTGAACACCAGACGGGCTGCGGCATTCTGGATGAGTTGTAGGGGTTTAATGGCACAGGCAGGGAGGCCAGCCAACAGCGAGTTGCAGTAGTCCAGACGGGAGATGACAAGTGCCTGGATTAGGACCTGTGCCGCTTCCTGTGTAAGGCAGGGTCGTGACTCTCCGAATGTTGTAGAGCATGAACCTGCAGGAGCGGGTCACCGCCTTGATGTTGGCGGAGAACGACAGGGTGTTGTCCAGGGTCACGCCTAGGCTCTTCGCACTCTGGGAGGAGGACACAGCGGAGTTGTCAACCGTGATGGCGAGATCATGGAACGGGCAGTCCTTCCCCGGGAGGAAGAGCAGCTCCGTCTTGCCAGGGTTCAGCTTGAGGTGGTGATCCGTCATCCATACTGATATGTCTGCCAGACATGCAGAGATGCGATTCGCCACCTGGTTATCAGAAGGGGGAAAGGAGAAGATTAGTTGTGTATCGTCAGCGTAGCAATGATAGGAGAGGCCATGTGAGGATATGCACAGAGCCAAGTGACTTGGTGTATAGGGAGAAAAGGAGAGGGCCTAGAACTGAGCCCTGGGGGACACCAGTGGTGAGAGCACGTGGTGCGGAGACAGCTTCCGCCACGCCACTTGGTAGGAGCGACCGGTCAGGTAGGACGCAATCCAGGAGTGAGCCGCGCCGGAGATGCCCAGCTCGGAGAGGGTGGAGAGGAGGATCTGATGGTTCACAGTATCAAAGGCAGCAGACAGGTCTAGAAGGACAAGAGCAGAGGAGAGAGAGTTAGCTTTAGCAGTGGAGAGCCTCTGTGACACATAGAAGAGCAGTCTCAGTTGAATGACCAGTCCTGAAACCTGACTGGTTTGGATCAAGAAGGTCATTCTGAGAGAGAGATAGCAAGAGAGTTGGCTAAAGACGGCACGCTCAATAGTTTTGGAAAGAAAAGAAAGAAGGGATACTGGTCTGTAGTTGTTGACATCAGTGGGATCGAGTGTTGGTTTCTTGAGAAGGGGGAGCAACTCTCGCTCTCTTGAAGACGGAAGGGACATGGCCAGCGGTCAAGGATGAGTTGATCAGCGAGGTGAGGTAGGGGAGAAGGTCACCGGAGATGGTCTGGAGAAGAGAGGAGGGGGATGGGGTCAAGCGGGCAGGTTGTTGGGCGGCCTGCAGTCACAAGTCGCAGGATTTTATCTGGAGAGAGAGGGAGAAAGAAGTCAAAGCATAGGGGTAGGGCAGTGTGAGTAGGACCAGCAGTGTCATTAGACTTAACAAACGAGGATCGAATGTCGTCAACCTTCTTTTCAAAGTGGTTGACGAAGTCATCCACAGAGAGAGAGGGGGGCGGGGGGAGGATTCAGGAGGGAGGAAAATGTGGCAAAGAGCTTCCTAGGGTTAGAGGCAGATGCTTGGAATTTAGAGTGGTAGAAAGTGGCCTTAGCAGCGGAAACAGATGAAGAAAATGTAGAGAGGAGGGAGTGAAAAGATGCCAGGTCGGCAGGGAGTTTAGTTTTCTTCCATTTCCGCTCCGCTGCCCGGAGCTCTGTTCTGTGAGCTCGCAATGAGTCATCAAGCCACGGAGCTGGCGACTGCGACAATTGCAGAATTTAACAGGCTGTTACTGCAATTTCAGGCAAAAACTCAATAAAACAAGTCTAAAATATTAGGGAAATGTCTATACATTTCAGCTGTTTCAAAAACATTGCTCTGCTATTACCATTTATACTGTAGGAGTGTTGGCTCAACAAGACAATTCTGTTTACACTGCCCTGCTTTAAGGGCGGCAACTGTCCGGCGAGTGCTGTGTGTTACCTCCGGAGGTAGCGGTCGAGACATGGCAAGTTTACAAATGAGTAATACAGTTGGTCGGAAGTTTACATACACTTAGGTTGGAGTAATTAAAACTTGTTTTTCAACCACTCCACAAATTTCTTGTTAACAAACTATAGTTTTGGCAAGTTGGTTAGGACATCTACTTTGTGCATGACACAAGTAATTTTCCCAACAATTGTTTACAGACAGATTATTTCACTTATAATTCACTGTATCACAATTCCAGTGGGTCAGAAGTTTACATACACAAAGTTGATTGTGCCTTTAATCAGCTTGGAAAATTCAAGAAAATGATGTAATGGCTTTAGAAGCTTCTGATAGGCTAATTGACATCATTTGAATCAATTGGAGGTGTACCTGTGGATGTATTTCAAGGCCTACCTTCAAACTCAGTGCCTCTTTGCTTGACATCATGGTAAAATCAAAAGAAATCAACCAAGACCTCAGAAAGAAAATTGTAGACCTCCACAAGTCTGGTTCATCCTTGGGAGCAATTTCCAAATGCCTGAAGGTACCACGTTCATCTGTACAAATAATAGTAGGCAAGTATAAACACCATGGGACCACGCAGCCGTCATAACGCTCAGGAAGGAGACGTGTTCTGTCTCCTAAAGATGAACGTACTTTGGTGCGAAAAGTGCAAATCAATCCCAGAACAACAGCAAAGGACCTTGTAAAGATGCTGGAGGAAACAGGTACAAAAGTATCTATATCCACAGTAAAACAAGTCCTATTTCGACAACCTGAAAGGCCGCTCAGCAAGGAAGAAGCCACTGCTCCAAAACCGCCATAAAAAAGCCAGACTACGGTTTACAACTGCACATGGGGACAAAGATCGTACTTTTTGGAGAAATGTCCTCTGGTCTGATGAAACAAAAATAGAACTCTTTGGCCATAATGACCATCATTGTTGAAAACGGGGAGGCTTTCAAGCCAAAGAACACCATCCCAACCGTGAAGCACGGGGGTGGCAGCATCATGCTGTGGGGGTGCTTTGCTGCAGGAGGGACTGGTGCACTTCACAAAATAGATGGCATCATGAGGAAGGAAAATTATGTGGATATATTGAAGCAACATCTCAAGACATCAGTCAGGAAGTTAAAGCTTGGTCGCAAATGGGTCTTCCAAATGGACAATGACCCCAAGCATACTTCCAAAGTTGTGGCAAAATGGCTTAAGGACAACAAAGTCAAGGTATTGGAATGGCCATCACAAAGCCCTGACCTCAATCCTATAGCAAATTTGTGGACAGAACTGAAAAAGCGTGTGCGAGCAAGGAGGCCTACAAAGCTGACTCAGTTACAACAGCTCTGTCAGGAGGAATGGGCCAAAATTCACCCAACTTATTGTGGGAAGCTTGTGGAAGGCTACCCGAAACGTTTGACCCAAGTTAAATAATTTAAAGGCAATGCTACCAAATAGTAATTGAGTGTATGTACACTTCTGACCCACTGGGAATGTGATGAAATAAATTAAAGCTGAAATAAATCATGCTTTCTACTATTATTCTGACATTTCACATTCTTAAAATAAAGTGGTGATCCTAACTGACCTAAGACAGGGAATTTTTACTAGGATTAAATGTCAGGAATTGTGAAAAACTGAGTTTAAATGTATTTGGCTAAGGTGTATGTAAACTTCCGACTTCAACTGTATGTGTAGCCGACGGTATTTTTACAAAAAGTGTAGTAAGTGTGACGAGGCTCATAGTGACATAATTTCCTGTGTGTGTGTGTGTGTGTGTGTGTGTGCGTGCGATAGTGCAGTTGTGCAAGCTGGGGATGTCTGCTGGTTGCCATGGAGATAAGAAGGCATCGTGGGAGCTGTAGTCATTAAGGCCAGAAGGGTCAGTGAGTCCGTGGTCCTTACTCTATTATCCCCTCTCACTCTGTGGGAGGATGTGTGAACTGGGTTCATCACACACACGCACACGTACACCGCACACACACACACACAGACACACATACAGCCCCCTCAGACTGCAGCCCCTGCTAGTGAATGGATCTGAATGTACTCCTTCTCCTTGTGGTATATGCTCCTCTGACTGGACGGAAATTTCCACACCATGTGTCTGTGTGTGTGTGTGCAGCGTCATCTCTCCAAAAGGTTTCTACAGTATGATGTGAAAAATGCTTGTTGTTTGTTGTCACAGAAAACTCTGTAGTTGGGGTAACTGCCTGTATGTGCTCCTCTCTAAGTAATTCCATATTGAACATGTCCATTGTCTCTAACAGATATACAGTAGATATGTATTATTATACTATTCCTATACATCCCTGGCTTTCAGTACCCCACCACATAATCTGCTGTCTTCATTGCGTCAGTAAGCTCATTGTGAGGTAATGAGGTTAGTGAGGAGCTCAACAGATGTGGTTAGCACGCCCAGGCTGTACTAGGCTAAGCTAGCACAGATCCCCTGACACCAGTGAATACAGCTATGAGAGTGATGCCAAACTAGATCATCTATACGTACAGATAGCCAACCAGTCAAATAGATAAACAATAATTCATGAGCTATCATCCCCTGTTGACATGATATACATTCGACACCTACACATTGTATTAATTATATAAGTTAATTGTGAAGGGGGCATTCTACATTCTGCATTGATTCTCATCTGTTAACCCACAAATAACCCCATATCCATCCTCAGGAGGCTCATATCCAACTGTTTAGTCACTCAGTATCTCTAGACATACACATTCCTAGGAAACTATAATTCAGCATTCCTTAGAGATGATCAATGACTTCATACATTTGTCAAGAGTTTGAGCACAGTATATTACATGTGTTTCCACTTGATCTTTTATAGTGGAATACACCAAAGTTGTCTTATTTATTGTGCGCTGCTAAAAAAACACACAAAAAAACATATGTAGCACATATAGTCTATGCACTTTATTTGGAACCATGGTGTGTGTGTGTACAGTTGAAGTCGGAAGTTTACATACACCTTAGCCAAATACATATAGACTCAGTTTTTCACAATTTCTGACATTTAATCCAAGTAAAAATTCCCTGTCGTAGGTCAGTTAGGATCACCACTTTATTTTAAGAATGTGAAATGTCAGAATAATAGTAGAGAGTGATTTATTTCAGCTTTAATTTCTTTCATCACATTCCCAGTGGGTCAAAAGTTTACATACACTCAATTAGTATTTGGTAGCATTGCCTTTAAATTGTTTAACTTGGGTCAAACGTTTCGGGTAGCCTTCCACAAGCTTCCCACAATAAGTTGGGTGAATTTTGGCCCATTCCTCCTGACAGAGCTGGTGTAACTGAGTCAGGTTTGTAGGCCTCCTTGCTCGCACACGCTTTTTCAGTTCTGGCCACACATTTTCTATAGGATTGAGGTCAGGGCTTTTTGATGGCCACTCCAATACCTTGACTTTGGTGTCCTTAAGCCATTTGCCACAACTTTGGAAGTATGCTTGGGGTCATTGTCCATTTGGAAGACCCATTTGCGACCAAGCTTTAACTTCCTGACTGATGTCTTGAGATGTAACATAATTGTCCTTCATCATGATGCCATCTATTTTGTGAAGTGCACCAGTCCCTCCTCCAGCAAAGCACCCCCACAGCATGATGCTGCCACCCCTGTGCTTCACGGTTGGGATGGTGTTCTTCGGCTTGCAAGCCTCCCCGTTTTTCCTCCAAACATAATGATGGTCATTATGGCCAAACAGTTCTATTTTTGTTTCATCAGACCAGAGGACATTTCTCCAAAAAGTATGATCTTTGTCCCCATGTGCAGTTGGAAACCGTAGTCTGGCTTTTTTATGGCGGTTTTGGAGCAGTGGCTTCTTCCTTGCTGGGCGGCCTTTCAGGTTATGTCGAAATAGGACTAGTTTTACTGTGGATATAGATACTTTTGTACCTGTTTCCTCCAGCATCTTCACAAGGTCCTTTGCTGTTGTTCTGGGATTGATTTGCACTTTTCACACCAAAGTACGTTCATCTCTAGGAGACAGAACACGTCTCCTTCCTGAGCGGTTTGACGGCTGCGTGGTCCCATGGTGTTTATACTTGCGTACTATTGTTTGTAGAGATGAACGTGGTACCTTCAGGCATTTGGAAATTGCTCCCAAGGATGAACCAGACTTGTGGAGGTCTACAATTTTTTTTCTGAGGTCTTGGCTGATTTCTTTTGATTTTCCCATGATGTCAAGCAAAGAGGCACTGAGTTTGAAGGTAGGCCTTGAAATACATCCACAGGTACACCTCCAAATGACTCAAATTATGTCAATTAGCCTATCAGAAGCTTCTAAAGCCATGACATCATTTTCTGGAATTTTCCAAGCTGTTTAAAGGCACAGTCAACTTAGTGTATGTAAACTTCTGACCCACTGGAATTGTGATACAGTGAATTATAAATGAAATAATCTGTCTGTCAACAATTGTTGGAAAGATTACTTGTGTCATGCACAAAGTAGAGGTCCTAACCAACTTGCCAAAACTTGTGGAGTTGTTGAAAAACGAGTTTTAATGACTCCAACCTAAGTGTATGTAAACTTCCGACTTGAACTGTAAATGTGTTTGTGCGTTCATGTGTTTGTATGGGGGCAGCAGTCATCATATGAAGTCTCAGGAGGCTTTGTGATGATGTCATAGGGTGGTCTAAGGGGGCACTGTAAGGGACCATACCTCCCTCCACACACACACACACACACACACACACACACACACACACACACACACACACACACACACACACACACACACACACACACACACACACTCCACTCTCCCTGCCCTTAAAAGCAGTGACCACCAAACGTGGGAGTGCCTTATGGTCCAATTAGGGTTTAACCTGGCATTGACCGACCAAAGCGATGGTAACCCTGACAGCTGCTTCCGTAAGACCACTATTTATGTAAGACATGATGCATGCTGGGTAGCCAAGTCTCGGCTCTGCCTAGATCCACTGTGTAATTAGGAAGAGGTTTGGCGTTTCTATGACTCAAACAACACGCTGACACCCACGTACGCATACACACATGCGTGAACACATGTACACACACGCACGCACACACAACATGTTGGCATCATGTCATCTAGGATTAGGATAGTGATGTGGTTTCAACGGGGGACATTACTGGAATGATGACACATACAGTACCAGTCAAATGATGTAGGTTACTACATGATTCCATATGTGTTATTTCATAGTTTTGATGTCTTCACAATTATTCTACAATCTAAAAAAATTTAAAAATAAAGAAAAACCCTTGAATGAGTTGGTGTGTCCAAACTTTGGACTGGTAATGTATAACTAGAGTCAAAGAGTTGAAGTTTAGGGGTCTGATTGTGAGCTTACTCATGGCAGTTTTATGGTAATAAGAATGAATAGTACATGCTCTCGATCTCCTCTCCTTAACTATCCCTCTATCTATCTCCACTCTCTCTCTCCCCTCTCTCTCTCCCTCGCTCCAGTGTAAGAATCAGCTCTAGCCTCTACACAGGCTCTGTTGATGTGTGTGTGTTTGTTCTGCTAGGGAAGGTGCACTGACCCTGCTGTGTCAGCCCGGCGTCTAGGTCCAGAGGGTTCGCCATGTGTGCACGCAAGTGTGTGTGTGTGCTTGTGTGTGTGGGAAACCATATATCCTCTCAGTGAATGATCCCCCTCTTTTTAGGGTTGAAAGGGAAATTCTGATTCTGGCTATATGTAGGCCTGTGTGTATGCATTGTGTGTGTTCTAGAGACAGGTGTTCCACTTCCTCCTAGGTGTGGCATCCTGTTTCCATACTGGGAGGGGAATAAAAAGGACCCACCCCTATCAGGTGGACTCATACACACACTGTACATAAAAACACATGTACACACGTGCACACACACACACACACACACACACACACACACACACACACACACACACACACACACACACACACACACACACACACACACACACACACACACAGACCATTGAATTTGACTGTCCTGAACATAACCTCCTCTAATGGTACCTGATTGCTTTTATCTGTTCTAAACTGATCCAGGAGCTGTGATTTTCCATACAGCCGGCTGAGTGTGAGCCAAGGCTCTCTGTCTGTCAGGAAACTGTAAACGCTATAGAAACCTTCACAACCACCACGCTGAAGTCTTTATTCCACAGTAAGAACCATGGTGGTGGTAATGTGATGGTTTGGGGATGCTTTGCTGCCTCAGGACCTTGACGACTTGCCTTAATAGAAGGAACCATGAATTCTGCTCTGTATCAGAAAATTCTATAGGAGAATGTCAGGCCATCCGTCTGTGAGCTGGTTACTCTGGCGCCGACGAAGATGGCGGCCTCGCGACTAGCTCTTAGGAAACTTTGCGGTATTTTGTTTTTTTATGTATTATTTTTTACATTATTATCTCAGAAAGGGTTTTGCATCATTACATACAGCCGGGAAAAACTATTGGATATCAGAGTGGCGGTAACTCACCAGCATTACGACCAGGAATACGACTTTCCCGAAGCAGATCCTTTGTTTGCTCTCCCCAGGGCAACTGAACTGATTCCAGCGGCTGACCCAAAACATCGCCAGTGGAGGAGAGGCACTCGGAGCGGCCTGCTGGTCTGACTTAGGAGGCGCGCACACCACCCACCACTTCCAAGTATGCTACTCGCTAATGTTCAATCTTTGGTTAACAAAGTCGGCGAACTACGGGCAAGGATTTCTTTCCAGAGAGACATCAAAGCCTGTAACATACTCTGTTTCACGGAAACATGGCTCTCTTGATATATTCTGTCGAAATCGGTCCAGCCAGATGGGTTCTCAGTTCATCGCGTAGACAGGAATAAATATCTCTATAAACACGTGTATGTGACAAATAAAATTTGATTTGATTTGAGCTGAAGCTGAAGTGCAGCTGGGTCATGCAGCAAGACAATTATCCAAAACACACAATCAAGTCTGCATGAAAATGGTAAGAAACAGCACATTTGATGTTTTGGAATGGCCTAGTCAAAGTCCAGACATAATCCCAATTGAGATGTTGTGGCAGGACTTGAAACGAACAGTTCATGCTTGAAAATCCACAAATGTCGCTGAGTTAAAGCAGTTCTGCATGCAAGAGTGAGCCAAAATTCCTCCACAGCGATGTGAGAGACTGATCAACAACTACAGAAAGCATTTGGTTGCAGTCATTGCAGCTAAAGGTGGCACAACCAGTTATTGAGTGTAAGGGGACAATTACTTTTTCACACAGGGGACATGGGTGTTGCATAATTTAATTAACTTAACTTAATTAAATAAATACAATAATTGTTTTGTTATTTGTAAACTCAGCTTCCCTTTATCTAATATTAGGTTTTGGTTGAAGATCTGATAACATTCATTATAAAAAAATATGCATAAATAGAAAGAAAATCTGAAAGGGGGCAAATACTTTTTCACGGCACTGTACATAAACAAATAGTCCAACATTTTTTAAAAGGAAGATTGTTCTGAAGTGTCTGTCCTATATCTGAGAGATCAGCAAACAATTTTTATATATTTTTGACATGTATTTAACCCCTTATTGTAGGCATTAAACTATCTCCATATATACTTCCATTCATTTTTTTTACTGGTACCGGCTACCTTAACTGGTACCGGCTACCTCTCGTGAGAGACTCACCTTTCCATAGAGGGGTCATATTGGTGTGTAGCCCAACTGTTCGGACGCTACAGACAGAAGTTGGCAAGTCCTGTGACGCTTGTGGGGGTCGTAGAGCAAAACGGAGAACACCATCGTGTTCGGGAGAGTCTCATCTTTCAATAGAAGGGTCATAATAGTTTGCCAAACTGTTCGGACACTACAGACGTTTTGGTGAGAAGACCGATTTTCGTGTTGTCTCATGGTCTGACAAACACCGCTCTAGCTCTGCCAACTTTCACTGCAGATGCGGAAGGGCGACATCAGCAGATGCTGTGGATTGAGACGCAGCCCATGCAAAATAACAGATATCTCTAGCTTAAACAGAGGATTTTTATGGGAATTTTTGTATTATGCTAATTAAATGTCCACATGGGGCGCGGACATTGACTCTATACTATTATATTGTGTATATCATCACAATGCGGTATTTTATAGTGCTTTTAACTGCATTACTCAACTCCAAGCTCTATTTTGAGTTTTACATGGAATAACATTGAGGTGAGGAAGCATAGATAGCATTACATGCATAACATTTGTGAATTAGGGGTACAATTTCACATTGGTATTATCATAGGGGCTCACTAATTAACTATTCATAACGGACACTGTAAAAGGCTACAATTCACCTTTTGTACTCGGTTGGTCCGGGTCACAGAAAGGTGAGGTGTATTGTTGGAGTTGTATTTATTTATTTGCGCACATTTGTATGTGTGTGTGCCTGAACGTGTGCATATGTTTTTGTTTTCTACAGACTATAAGTAACATTTCAATTAACTATCTACTAATCCTAACACTAGCTCTAACCCTTACCCTAACATTAACCCTTACCCTAAAGCTTATTCTAAACCTAACACTAACCTTAGTAAACTGTTGCTTATCAACAGATAGTTTGTTGATAGAATGAACATTCGGACTATCCAAATAAAGTGTGACCTGTTGTCTACCATAACAGCGTCAGGCAAACACCTTACACCAGCTCCAACATTCCTGATGAGCACTTACTCAGCTAAACACTTCAAGACAACTCATAATTAGTGTGTGTGTGTCTGTGTGCGCGCACATGAGTGTGTGCATGTGCGTGTGTATAAAAACTATAAGAGTTATAAAAGTTTTGGGTTGCTAAGCAAGCTATCAACGTCCACATTTGCAAGTAACGTGCCAATGACAATCTGATCCTCACTCTTTTTCAGTTCTCTATTGCCTCTCTCTCTCTCTCAGAATCAACTTTATTCGGCAAGTACTGTATATTTACATACACTACCGTTCAACGGACGCCTCACAGGTCCTCAACTGGCAGCTTCATTAAATAGTACCCGCAAAACACCAGTCTCAACGTTAACAGTGAAGAGGTGACTCCGGGATGCTGACCTTCTAGGCAGAGTTGCAAAGAAAAAGCCATATCTCAGACTGGGCAATAAAAATAAAAGATTAAGATGGGCAGTCTGAGATACGGCTTTTTCTTTGTGTTTGTGTCACATGACCACGACTCCAAACAGATTATGGGAGCTCTGTGGTTATTCAGTAGTCCTCTCTGATTCAGCCTGTATTTGGGACTCTTTTCCCTCCCACCCTTCATCCCCTTGTTTCCCTTCTTTTCCTTCAAGAGGTTATCC
The DNA here is from genome assembly GCF_020615455.1 of Coregonus clupeaformis. Taxonomy (NCBI): domain Eukaryota; kingdom Metazoa; phylum Chordata; class Actinopteri; order Salmoniformes; family Salmonidae; genus Coregonus; species Coregonus clupeaformis. The sequence goes on from NC_059227.1 coordinate 3,182,229, forward strand.
ATAGGCCTAGGGGGTCCCATGAGGTAAGGGGTAAGGTGAGTGGGTTGAGAAGAGGGCTGGTGATGCACATAACACACCACAGAAATGTTGTGTGTGTGAAAAAAAGTTGCTTGGCTCCTCCTCTTCCTCCTCTTCGCTCTGTGTTTTGGTCCCAAAACAAATCAGACTGAAAGGATAGATAGGTAAACAGATAGTGAGGATTAACCTTTGATTCATAGATATTTATCTACATCTCTCTGTGGCCTCATTCTCGCCGTCATCAGAGGAATCTGATGAATTTCTTCAGCAGATGATGTGGAGGGGTTGAGTGTATGTGTCTGTCTGCGAGTGTGTTGTTGTGTGTATGCATATGTATCGAACACTGTTTGGGTCAGTACTCGTCTCGTTATCTGACCCGTCAAATAACACTATTTGAAGCGTCAAATAAGACTAATTGGCACGTCAAATAAGCTTATTGACCAATCAGGACTTGAATATGACTGCACGTAACTTAATAATTTAACACGTACAGTGGGGGAAAAAAGTATTTAGTCAGCCACCAATTGTGCAAGTTCTCCCACTTAAAAAGATGAGAGGCCTGTAATTTTCATCATAGGTACACGTCAACTATGACAGACAAATTGAGGAAAAAAAATCCAGAAAATCACATTGTAGAATTTTATAATGAATTTATTTGCAAATTATGGTGGAAAATAAGTATTTGGTCACCTACAAACAAGCAAGATTTCTGGCTCTCACAGACCTGTAACTTCTTCTGTAAGAGGCTCCTCTGTCCTCCACTCGTTACCTGTATTAATGGCACCTGTTTGAACTTGTTATTAGTATAAAAGACACCTGTCCACAACCTCAAACAGTCACACTCCAAACTCCACTATGGCCAAGACCAAAGAGCTGTCAAAGGACACCAGAAACAAAATTGTAGACCTGCACCAGGCTGGGAAGACTGAATCTGCAATAGGTAAGCAGCTTGGTTTGAAGAAATCAACTGTGGGAGCAATTATTAGGAAATGGAAGACATACAAGACCACTGATAATCTCCCTCGATCTGGGGCTCCACGCAAGATCTCACCCCGTGGGGTCAAAATGATCACAAGAACGGTGAGCAAAAATCCCAGAACCACACGGGGGGACCTAGTGAATGACCTGCAGAGAGCTGGGACCAAAGTAACAAAGCCTACCATCAGTAACACACTACGCCGCCAGGGACTCAAATCCTGCAGTGCGAGACGTGTCCCCCCTGCTTAAGCCAGTACATGTCCAGGCCCGTCTGAAGTTTGCTAGAGTGCATTTGGATGATCCAGAAGAGGATTGGGAGAATGTCATATGGTCAGATGAAACCAAAATAGAACTTTTTGGTAAAAACTCAACTCGTCGTGTTTGGAGGACAAAGAATGCTGAGTTGCATCCAAAGAACACCATACCTACTGTGAAGCATGGGGGTGGAAACATCATGCTTTGGGGCTGTTTTTCTGCAAAGGGACCAGGACGACTGATCCGTGTAAAGGAAAGAATGAATGGGGCCATGTATCGTGAGATTTTGAGTGAAAACCTCCTTCCATCAGCAAGGGCATTGAAGATGAAACGTGGCTGGGTCTTTCAGCATGACAATGATCCCAAACACACCGCCTGGGCAACGAAGGAGTGGCTTTGTAAGAAGCATTTCAAGGTCCTGGAGTTGCCTAGCCAGTCTCCAGATCTCAACCCCATAGAAAATCTTTGGAGGGAGTTGAAAGTCTGTGTTGCCCAGCGACAGCCCCAAAACATCACTGCTCTAGAGGAGATCTGCATGGAGGAATGGGCCAAAATACCAGCAACAGTGTGTGAAAACCTTGTGAAGACTTACAGAAAACGTTTGACCTGTGTCATTGCCAACATAGGGTATATAACAAAGTACTGAGAAACTTTTGTTATTGACCAAATACTTATTTTCCACCATAATTTGCAAATAAATTCATAACAAATCCTACAATGTGATTTTCTGGAAACATTTTTCTCATTTTGTCTGTCATAGTTGACGTGTACCTATGATGAAAATTACAGGCCTCTCTCATCTTTTTAAGAGGGAGAACTTGCACAATTGGTGGCTGACTAAATACTTTTTTTCCCCACTGTACATCATTTTTAACGTAGTGATTACACTATCACTCGTAATTCATATGTCACAGTGATTCACTGGTACGTATGCTAAGATGCTGGTAAAGTTTTGTCTTGCTTATATGCCACTGCCGCACGAGGCAGACACACACTTCCCCAAGCTCTGGAACTGCTAGTCAGAAAAAAAAACTAGCTATTGATGGATACAAACAATGTTCTGCCCCGAAAATGTGCAAAAACATGGCAAAACGACATTATCTGTTTCAGCATAGCTAGTTAGTTAGCTAACTAACTATCTACTAGGTATCATCATCTGAATACTCTGAATTTTTAAGCCAGTTTTCGTATTTGGTTGACTTGGTCTGGTCAAGCAAGCCACTAGGTAGCTAGCTGACTAGGTTGCTTAGTTCTCTAGCTAGCAAGCTAGTTATTTTTTCATGAACTGAAGTTTGATTTCAATAGGAGAAAAACAAGTGGCTGCCTATAATAGTCACATGGATTGAAAAATCATTGCTAAGAATATTGAGAATGACTGCAGTTTCTAGTAATTGTTTTCAGGTTGAGTGCATTGGTGCTAGCTAGCTATCATAGAAGTTGCTAAGGGACAGATTGAAATTTACTTGGGGGGAGGGATGGTCCAAAATAGGGGAGTGTTGTCAAACTTATTTTTGTTACTTTGGGGAGAGTTGTGTGTTTTTCCCTGGTTTACATTCAGTCTTCTGCTCGTATTTTCGCTATAAACAATGGCTTGACTTACATTTACATTTACGTCATTTAGCAGACACTCAGACTTACAGTTAGTGAGTGCATACATTTTTCATACTGGCCCCCTGTGGGAAACGAACCCACAACCCTGGCGTTGCAAGCGCCATGCTCTACCAACTGAGCTACAGTTATTACCCTAATAACGTTTAGAAACGTTTGTGAAGGTTTTGTACAGTGTGGCTATTATTAAGCTTTAGCAACTGCAGGCCTATGATATGAAGGCAGTGCGCGCCAGAGCTCCAACTGACTCTGACAGTTGAACTTGAGGTGAGGAAGTCTGTTTCAGGCCTACCAGAGTTACTCCTATAATCGAACAATATAATGCTTATCTTTACAGAAAATATTCTGATTAGGCCTCCCGAGTGGCGCAGCGGTCTAAGGCACTGCATCGCAGTGCTTGAGGCGTCACTACAGACCTGGGTTCGATCCCAGGCTGTGTCACAACCGGCCGAGACAGGGAGTCCCATAGGGCGGCGCACAATTGGCCCAGCGTCACATGATCTCAGTATATGTACACCTGTTCTGAAAGGCCTCAGAGTCTGCAACACCACTAAGCAAGGGGCACCACCAAGCAAGCGGCACCATGAAGACCAAGGAGCTCTCCAAACAGGTCAGGGAAAAAGTTGTGGAGAAGTACAGATCAGGGTTGGTTTAAAAAAAAAATATCAGAAACTTTCAACATCCCACGGAGCACCATTAAATTCATTATTTAAAAAATGGGAAGAATATGGCAACACAACAAACCTGCCAAGAGAGGGCCGCCCACCAAAACTCACGGACCAGGCAAGGAGGCCAGTTTGTTATTAAAGCACATGAAAGTTCACATGTTCCAGAAGGCATTTCTGCCAAAGAAAATGCATTTTGATAGAAAAAGTTTACGTTCAAATGGCACTCCTGTGAAGTAGTGACCCACGACATACGCCTAGTTTACAAAAACATATTTTTTTGTTTGTTTAAAATAAAATCAATCAATCCAAATTGTGCAGCGGCCAATTGATGAATGGAAAGACAGATCTGTTACAAAACACCAAAACGTTGAATGACATTCGGATACTGGGTAGGCCTACAAAGGAGGGAGGGATGTATTTTCTGTTCGTTGAGATTGACATAGTCCATTTATTGTGGTGTTGAAAATGCAAACCATGATATTGAAGTGCCCGAACTTGGTATGCTTTGTTAATTGGCTGTGTGGTGCATTGGCACAGATATCTGTTGGTGGAAAATGTGTTGCATATATTTTATATCATTATAAATATGGCATCAAAATGTTGAAAATCTGATTTCCCCCTAGCTGATCATTGTCTGCAGCCAGCTCTGATCGTGGTATAATGAAACAGGCCGGGAGAGTGACCTCGTCTGTGTTGGTCGGCGAACCCTCAACCTTCTGGCTCGGAGCCCTGCGTGGCATCGACTGTGCCACAAAAGCATGCTGAAGTGGCAAAGCATCAAAGATATTTGTGAGTGATTTTGCCATACTGCAAACCGAAGTCAACATAGTAGAGAGACAGCCTACCTCCAGTTTCCAAAACTGATGTTGATAAAATGCTTGATTATTATTCTGTATTTTGAGAAGGTGCAACTTTGTGGGTTGTGGATGGTTGGCAGCAGCAGCAGCAGAACCACCATCCTTTCTCCCCTTCTTCTGGAATGGTTGCCTGTCGGGGAAACTGTTGGACTACCTACCTAACATTTTTTATCCGCTTTTTTGAATAACATACAGTGCATTTGGAAAGTATTCAGACCCCTTGACATTTTCCACATTTTGTTACGTTACAGCCTTATACTAAAATGGATTAAATAAAAAATTTTCCTCATCAATCTACACACAATACCCCATAATGACAAAGCGAAAACAGATTTTTAGAAACTTTTGCAAATGTATAAGAAAACAAAAACAGAAATACCTTATTTACATAAGTATTCAGACCCTTTGTTATGATACTCGAAATTTAGCTCAGGCGTATCCTGTTTCCATTGATCATCCTTGAGATGTTTCTACAACTTGATTGGAGTCCACCTGTGGTAAATGTAATTGATTGGACATGATTTGGAAAGGCACACACCTGTCTATATAAGGTCCCACTGTTGACAGTGCATGTCAGAGCAAAAACCAAGAGATGAGGTTGAAGGAATTGTCCGTAGAGCTCCGAGACAGGATTGTGTCGAGGCACAGATCTGGAGAACGGTACCAAAAAAAATCTGCAGCATTGAAGGTCCCCAAGAACACAGTGGCCTCCATCATTCTTAAATGGAAGAAGTTTGGAGCCCCCAAGACTCCTCCTAGAGCTGGCCACCCGGCCAAACTGAGAAATCGGGGGAGAAGGGCCTTGGTCAGGGAGGTGACCAAGAACCCAATGGTCACTCTGACAGAGCTCCAGAGTTCCTTTGTGGAGATGGGAGAACCTTTCAGAAG